>NC_050452.1:53052082-53319950 GCF_903995425.1 Onychomys torridus | reverse complement strand
ACCAAGAAAATGTTGAATATACACTTGTGCACTATTTATTATTGCTTTTGTTTTAATTAAGTAGTGTTTTCCTATGTAGCCCTCAATTTTTCCTCAGAAATCTAAATCCTTCCTGAGTCAACTTCTAGAAATTAGAAATTATGGGCATGAGCCACCATGACAAGATTGAATTGGATTTTTTCTAAGATATTCAAATTTTTCATGATTTGTTACACTATTTAAGTGAATACTTGTTAACCAAATTTATATATTTTAATAGAGTTTACCAGTTTGACAAAGATAAATAGTAAGTTTAACAAGTAGGTTTTTTTTTTTTTCACAAAACAAAACACTTCTTTTTTTCTAGGATAACTTAAATGGAAAGTGAAAATATAAATTCAAAGCATCTATCATAGAACTACTCAAAAACTCACTGCTACAGACATAAGTGCTCATAGGAATTCTTTTTTTTTGGGGGGGGGTTCAAGACAGGGTTTCTCTGTGTAGCTTTGTGCCTTTTCTTGGAACTCACTTGGTAGCCCACGCTGGCCTCGAACTCACAGAGATCTGCCTGGCTCTGCCTCCCAAGTGCTGGGATTAAAACCATGTGCCACCACCATGTGGCTTGGAATTCTTATGATATATCTAACACAAAGACATCATAGTGTATCTATCGGCAATATGTCAATGAGAGTAAATTATTTTAATAATTGTAATAATATGAAGCATTAGGAATTACTTTCATGCTCATTCTTACATTAAACAAATTTAAAGATTTTTATGGTTGAAATGGTTTAAATGATTACAATAAGCAAAAAATATGTTTAAAAAGGAACTGTATTTATTATTTCTTATTTATGCTGCTGTTGCACAAGAATGGTCATTAATTGTTTTTGTTCATCAGGCTGATGCATATTTCAAATGTTCTCTGTTTTGTCAAGCACTCTATAGCCTTTTTAAAATGCATTAATACCAACAGAATAGCATACAATTCCGATTTTTGAACTGAATTATAAGGACATTGAACCACTTTACTTAAATTTTCTGATTTGTAACCTGCCTTTCCTTGTTTGTTGGCATCTGTATAAAATGTCCCGAACTCCAGATATGGGTTTTTCACGTACAATTCGAGGCAAGATCCAATCAGCTCTCTTTATAAGATCAATTCTATTGCTTTTAGGATATTTGCTGTTAATTTCTCCCAAAAAATTACTTCAAGCTCTTTGCCAAGGTTCACTTTCTGTCCATAATTTTTCAATGTCCTCTTTAGTTAAAGGTACAACAATTTCTGCTGTGTCTATTCCTGCTAATTGACAAAGTCTCAATTTTCCTTTCTAAATTAAGTCAGAGATTTTTTCCACATAAGTTTTTAATTTTTTATTTGGTTTATTTGGTAAAAATATCCACTCCAATATAATATCTTCTCTCTGCATTAATATTCCTGTAGGAGAATGCCTAGAAGGTAAAATAACCAAAATGCAATCCAGCTTTGGATCAATAAGATCTACATGTCCTTCATTTACTTTTTTTTCTACCAAGGCCAATTCTTTCTCAGCTTCAGGTGATAATTCTCTTGGACTATTTAAGTCCTTGTCACCTTCTAAGGTTTTGAACAAATTATTCAGTTCATCATTTTTTACCCCAACAATAGTTCGTAGATGAGAAATGTCCCCAAATAATCTTTGAAAGTCATTAAGAGTCTGTAGGCGATCTCTCCTAATTTGTACCTTTTGAGGTCTAATTTTTTGTAGCTCTATTTTATATCCTAAATAGTTAATAGAATCTCCTCTTTGTATCTTTTCAGGAGCAATTTGTAATCCCCAGCCAGGCAATATTTTCTTTACTTCTTCAAACATTCTTTCTAAAGTATCTGCATTTGAGTCAGCTAGTAAAATATCATCCATATAATGATAAATTATAGATTTAGGAAATTTTTTACATATCACTTCCAAGGGCTGTTGTACAAAATATTGGCACAGGGTTGGACTATTCAACATTCCCTATGGGAGGACTCTCCATTGAAATCTTCTAACTGGTTGAGAATTATTGTAAGTAGGCACCGTGAAAGCAAATCTTTCTCTGTCTTTTTCTTCTATGGGTATTGAAAAGAAACAGTCTTTTCAATTGATAACTATGAGAGGCCATCCTTTAGGTAAGAGAGTAGGCAAAGGAATTCCAGATTGTAGAGAGCCCATTGGCTGAATTACTTTGTTAATTGCTCTAAGGTCTGTTACCATTCTCCATTTACCAGATTTCTTTTTAATAACAAATACAGGAGAATTCCATGGGCTAGTAGATTCTTCAATATGCTGAGCATTTTACTGTTCTTCTACCAGCTCTTCTAAAGCCTGGAGTTTCTCTGTTGTTAAAGGCCATTGATGAACCCATACAGACTTGTCTGTTAACCATTTTAAAGGTAGAGCTGTTGGTGCCTTTGGAAGATCATCAGTTTTTCTGCCCTGTTCTTGTATAATATGGATGGCTGGTGACCACTCATTAGAATAATACCTTCTAATATTTCTCTCAGAAACATGTGCTAGTTTATTATTTATTTCTGAGGTTGGAGGGATGTTAATCTGAGTATTCCATTGTTGTAACAGGTCTCGACCCCACAGGTTCATGGCTATGTTAGCCACATATGGTTTTAATCTGCCTCTCTGTCCTTCTGGGCCTATACATTCGAGCCATCTTGCACTCTGTTTAACTTGAGATAATGTTCCAATTCCTAACAGTTGAACATTTACCTCCTGAAGAGGCCAAGATGGATGCCAAAATTCTGGTGCAATTATGGTAACATCAGCACCTGTGTCTACCAGACCAGACAACAAAACACCATTTATTTTTATTGTTAATTGTGGTCTTTGTTCATTTATAGAAGTTTGCCAAAAAATTTTCTTTATGGTTTCTCCTGAATTTTCTGTTCTCTCTGTCTCAGTTGTTCCATTACTCTGAGTAGCCTGGTTTATTCCAATAGGCATTTGGTCATTTAACTGCTCTGAGTAGGGGTCTCCTCTACGATTGCAGGAAAAGTCTGAACTGGATTGACTGTAGGGGCCTGCCTGAGGCCCCTCTGGGAGTTTCCCAAAGACTGAGGCAAAGTATTACATTGTCTGTCCCTTGTTGATCTACATTCATTGGTCCAATGTCTTCCCTTACCACACCTTCTACATACTCCTGAAGGAAGGGGCATTCTGTTGCCATTGTTCCTTGAAGAAACATTGTTTCTAGAAGTGCCCTGTTTACAGTCCCTTTTCAAATGTCCTTGCTTTCCACAACCAAAACATCTAACATTCCTCAAACCTCTTGAAATTGCTTCTCCTACCCACATATTATCATGATCATGAGCCTCAACATTAACCGTGTCTCTAATCCAATCTTCCAAGGGTGCAGATCTCGCCTTTAATGGCCTGATTATTCTCTTGCATGCTTCATTTGCATTCTCAAAAGCCAAAGATTCAATTATTATCTGGCTAGCTTCTGAATTTGGGACCATTCTCTTTACTTCTGAAGTCAGTCTTTGTAAGAAATCTGTGAAAGATTCTTTTGGGCCCTGTATAACCTTTGTAAATGACTCAGTTTTCTTCCCTGGTTCCTCAACTCTGTCCCATGCATTCAAGGCTGCCATTCGACATAGAATTAGAGTTTGCATATCATATAAACATTGTGTTTGTACTGCAGCATATTGGCTTTCTCCAACAATCTGATCCTGGAAGATTTGTATACCTCTATCACTACATTGTTTTGCTATGTTTTTAGCTTCCTGTTTGAACCACATTTGCCACTGGAGCTGTTGTCCGGGTTCCAGAACTGCCTGTGCCAGCTCCCGCCAGTCCTGTGGTATAATTCTATTATAAGTTGACCAGGAGTTTAACATTTGTTTTACATATGGAGAATGCATGCCATAAGATACTATTGCCTCCTTAAACCTTCGTAAGTCTAACATTTCAACTGGAGTCCAAATATTTTGTGTAGTCATTTGACCAGGCTGCTGTTGTATGGTTACTGGATAAATTAAGGGTGATTGTGTGAAAACAGGCTTTCTTTCTGTAACCTTATAATCCAATCCTGAAACAACTTCACTGTTAATTTCTTCTGTCTGAATCTGAATTTCTCTATAATTCATTTTAACAGGTTTAACAGGTTTTTCTGAAATTTTTATCCTGGCACTTAAATTGACCATCTTTTTAAATAGTAAAATAAGGATAAGAAGATTAATAATGTACATAATTCGATCAACATTAATCTTCTCATATAGTTGTTCCATTACCATACTGCCTAAAATTTCAAACAAAGCCCAATTTTCTTCCAATGTACACATAAAACCCATTTTTTTTAATGTGGAAAAAAATCTCTTTTAAATAGTTTCCTTTAAAATATCTGATATAAATGACTTACCAATTCTGCGTCGAACAGTAGAAATCTGAGGGAATTTCCAAACAGCTACCTAGCATCCGAGGTGGGAATCCAGAGAGAGAGAGAGAGAGAGAGAGAGAGAGAGAGAGAGAGAGAGAGAAAGCATAGCCTCGTTCTGGCTAAAAGCTTGAATCCAATCGCTTCAATGTTCCGGTCTGAGCCGAGTCGAGCCTGGGCTCTGGCTTCCTTAAGCTCCAATGGACCACGTGAGCTGGCATTTCAGCCAAAAGCAGCCTATCTGCAGTTGCGTGTAGCTACTGCAATTAGTGGTAGCTCCCATAGGCCTGAGTTGTTTGTAGCACCGGCTTTTTAAGCAAGTAACTCCAGCTGAGGCTTTAACCGCCCGTAGTTAAGGTAGGTTGGGCCTGAGTCCTAAGCTGAGCTAGGCCTGGGTTAGATGGGGTCTAAGCCAGAGCTAGGGAGCCAGGCCCGCCCAGGCGGGAAGCCGGACCCACTGCCAAGGCAAGCGGTTTTTTAATGAATTCTTGCCACGTTGGGCGCCAATTGTAGATGTAACCAGCTTGTTAAATAAGAAACACAGAACCGATTGCAGAGTTGAAAACCACTAGGTCAGAGCAAAAGCGGAAAACCTTACCCTTCACTGCTTCTGCGGTTCCTCCTCTCCGCAAGAGACCTACTTCTGTGCGTCCTGTCTATTTAAAGACTTTCTGTTCTGTTTTCTCATTGGTTGTAAACCCAGCCACATGACCTCCTTGTCACTGCCTGTTTGTACAGACCTCCAGGTCGTCTATGGTTGGTATTGAGATTAAAGGCGTGTGTCTGCCATGCTGGCTGTGTCCTTGAACACACAGAGATCCTCCTAGCTCTGCCTCCCAAGTGCTGGGATTAAAGGCGTGTCCCACTACTGCTCAGCTTCTGCTCTGGCTTGCTCTGACCTCAAGGCCACTTTATTGACATACAAATAAAATCACATTTCAATACAAATAAAATATCACTATACATTTCCTTCATTAAGTTGGAAAAGTTTTCTTCTATGATCTTGTTAAATATATTTTCTGTGCCTTTGAGTTGGTATTCTTCTCCTTCCTCTATCCCTATTATTCATAGGTTTGGTCTTTTCATGGTGTCTTAAATTTCTTGGACATTTTGAACCATGACTTTGTTGGTTTTAGTGTTTTCTTTGACTGATGAATCTATTTCTTCTACCGTATCTTCAACACCAGAGATCCTCTATTCCATTTCTTTTTCTGTTTGTTATATTTGTGTCTGAAGTTCCTGTTTGTTTACTCAGATTTTCCATTTCCAGCATTCCTTCTGCTAGTGTCTTTTTCACTTTTTCTATTTCCCTCTTCAGGTCTTGGTCTGTTTCCCTGTTTTTTCATGATTTTCTTTCATGGACTTATTGTTTTCTTCTGCTTTAATTGTCATTTCCTCTATTTTTTTAAATAACGTTCTTCCCAATTTTGGTTTGTCTGTTCCTCCACTTTATTTTTGATTTCTTCTATATAAGGCTCTACCCTCTTCATGATGTTACTTATAGGGCTGTTTTCTTCTTCTTCTTCTTCTTCTTCTTCTTCTTCTTCTTCTTCTTCTTCTTCTTCTTCTTCTTCTTCTTCTTCTTCCATTCTGTGATATTCAGGTCTAACTGTTGGAGAAGGGCTAGGTTCTGTTGATGCTGTATTGCTCTTTATTTTGTTGTATGTACTTCTGCCTTGGCGTCTGGCCATCTCCTTGTGGGTTCTTTCTTGGTCTTATCAGTGTACTTGGTCCAGACAGAGCTGACAAATTTAAGGAGCCTCTCTCTGGTCCAGTTTGAAGCTCTGGGCCAGCTGGGAGCTCTCTCCAGATGAGAGTGCTGGCAGGATAGGTGCTGGCGGGCTGGACTCTGAGTCTCAGGAAGTCTCTGGGATCTCCTTATCTTGTCCAGATGGGAGCTCCTCCTGTCCAGATGGGAGTTCCGGGGTGGATCACTCTTCCCATTTTCTATCCACCATTTTTGGCTTTGTTCTAGTGGCTCTCTGTTCTCTGACCCCAGACATGTTTAATTTGGGGAACACATAATATTTTGGGGAACACAATACCACATTTCCCCTGTTTTTGTCTAAAATTAAAAAAAGCTTATAACTAATACAAGAAAAATTATCCAATAAGTATATACAATATATACAGTCAAGAATTACATTAACAATGTCTAGTCCATTTTCATTTGACAGATTCAGGTGACAAACTCCATTAATATATAACAATGTCCAGTCCAGTAACATTTGATAAAATCATCCAAAAAAATTTTCATTGCTTATCCTATTTAAAACAAGTAATTCCTTTTTAAAAGTAGATTCAATAATTGACCTTTCATCTGATCATATCCATATTCTCTTTTCTTTTCATAATAACTTCAATAATCCACCTTTTGTCATTTTTATATCTTCTCCTTTTTCTTTTTATAGTAGATTAAATGATCTACCCATTTATCCTATTATTTGTTTATCATTTTTCTCAGGGTAGATTCAGTGATCTACCTCACACCTGTCCTTTCATGCGCAGTCTAGGCTCTAGGGTCTGCAGTACTCACTCTTTCTCTCTAACTTGAAGCACTGTGCTCAGACTGAGCACAACATTTTGAGTCATGTTTGCATAACCTTACATAATTTCTTTAAAATTATGTGAAATGTACTTGTAGGAACAGTACAATATAACTAATACAAGTTTAGTTATTTAGAGAGTACTTTTTATTTAAAATTTAACATACTAATTCAATCTTAAAATAGGATGAAGAGAAACAAAAGTAACTAGCACTCATTTAAACAAGCAATCATATTTAAATGCTGTTAAATATCAAGTAACCTGCAGGTAAACAGGTTTTTCAGGAATTCCTGTAAATGGTCTGTTAAACTGACATGTTTGGCTAAGCATGCATATGTATATTTTTGAGTGTGATTTCCAAAGAGAGTTTCCATAATTCTCATCAGCTTGTCAAAGGGATCCAGACATAAAAAAGACTTATGAATTTTCATACGATATTTATATATTCAAACAAATTATGTTTTTAATAATTTAATAGCACCCAAGGCCACCTAAATATTATGCATTTCCTTTCATTTCATCCCTGGGTGTATAAAGTTGTCATAATTTTTTTCCATCTGGCCTCATTTCCTTGAAGTTTTACTATCCACTGATTGAATAAAGCTCAGCCTTATGTATCACATTTTGTTTCTTGAGACTGGGTTGTTTTCTTTGGGAGAATAATCCATCAAACATGCAGAATATGGAACTGTGTCAGAGAAACAAAAGAGATATATAAGATGTAAGCTGGACTCTGCTCTATCCTTTGTCAGCCAGCAGCAAGGGGAAATGTTATAAAAATCCATAGTTTGAGTAGAAGGGGAATCAGGCAATTTTAGTTAGCCTGTCAGTAACTGTGATGTTTCTTAGCTAAAATAAACACTTTGTCTCCCCATGTTTATTATTCTTGATAAAGAGAAAGATTTTTACTATATATTGATTTCTCTCATCATTTGTTTGAGGCAAAAGTAAGGAAGAATACTTCTCAATTATTTTCATGATTGCCATCAGCATTTTATTTCTTTAGATTAAAATGTGATTGCTGGAGGGTTTTTGTTTTTGTTTTTGTTTGTTTGTTTCTTCATTGACTATGTTATCTCCAACTGTCAAATTTCCTGTTAACAATTTGTAATGTCTTTTAGCAACCATAATTTCTGACATTTTTAAGTGTTTCTAATCATCTGATGCTGAAATTGCTTGCTGTTTGACAGGGCTTATGGTTGTGTGCATAATTGTCTCTACATATATACAACAAATGATTGACTCTTGTATTTCAGTATAAGCAAAAAGAAACAATTATTCTTTAATATGTATATCTATTATTTTAATTCTGCACCTGTTAGTCAAATGTTTGCCAAAAAATAAACAGAGAAAATAGCTTCTTTTTTTTTTTCTTTTTCTTTTTGGTTTTTCGAGACAGGGTTTCCCTGTGTAGTTTTGGGCCTTTCCTGGAACTCACTTGGTAGCCCAGGCTGGCCTCGAACTCACAGAGATCCAACTGGCTCTGCCACCACTGCCTGGCCCAAGAGAAAATAGCTTCTTATCACCTTGGTTAAATTCTCCAGGGAAAAATCAAACAAGCCGAATGGCTTAAAATTGTGGAAATTTATTGTTTCACCATTTCAGGAATAAAATATTTCAAATGGTCTCAAAAAGCTCAAACCAAGTCCATGGTGATGCCAAGCTTCTTTTAAATTTTCTGAATAATGATTTTTCTGTGTTCTGAAGGCTTTTGACACATAATAGCAACTGTCTCATCTATATTCAGCATTAGAAATGTGTGGAAAGGCCCTTATTTCTAATATCACCCCACATGGATACTACTATCACCCTTTTCAATATTTCCAACTTACTTTTCAAGATTTTTGTTGTTTTGTAGGTATCTCCAAATAATTCAGTATAAGCTAGCAGCTAGCTAGAAACTTTAGTTAAATCTGCTATATTCATACTCTTTGTCATATAAAGCCTGTAAATATTCCAGAAAAAAGGATGAACTCATCTTTAGGAATTGTTCTTCTCTTCATAGGAAAATACTATGTATTTTATGTTGTGCCAAGTATTCTGAGAAGCTCTGGGAGATCAGAGCAAGTCATAAATGGAGCTATCTTTACATCAAAGTGTATTAATTAACTTGATAAGCAAGTGTCACAAGAATCTTTGCTTAAATATTTATATGCCCAAACAGGAAGATGATTTTCAATAGCTCAGAAAATCCTGAAGGGACAGGATTATGCTTATTTTTCATTTTGTCTTCATATACTCTATTATATACACGACCCCTAAGCATTGAATGTGCTAGCTACTAACTTCAGACCTATATCAAGAGAATTTCTATTAGATCACAGTTCTGATTTAATTGTACTAAATGGACAAGAAATTGAGAAAATCATATTGTTCCATAAATCATATGTTTCTTGAAAAAGTCTGGAGAATTTCTGTTTTCTCCATCCCTTGACCTCACTTTCCTCATTACCTATACTTTTATAACATGTGAATTCACAGAAAGCAAAATATGATTGGTTGTCTGTTTTTGTCAATATGAAATTCTCCTTCCCATTGGGAAGATATAGACTCACTTTCTCAGAGAGTTATTGTATATTTTATAAAGTACTGAATATACAATAAACACACTTAGAGCTTCTCTGAAATGCATCATTATTCTGAAAGAACACAATGAAATAGATCATTTAAATTGATTCAAAGTCAAACATTTTGTAGGAGGTGATATTGATTACATTCTTAGAAAAAATATTCTGATTTATTTATGACAAAATGTGGGTGTGGATACTTGTAGCAATAGGTAATAAAAATATTGTGAAAGTATAAAAACTAGGGCACTGTCTATATATATGCTTTACATTTCTGAAATATGAAGCTTTTAGTGGCATTGCTATATGTGGAGTCAAATACAGAATATGATACATAATGGAATCCCTCCTTATTGTTAAGCTTCTTAGATATTATATAGAAAATAAATATCTTCAATTTTTATACCTAACATATAGAAGATAAATAACTTCAAAGACTTTGTTCTATGCACTATTTACATAAATTGAATTACATAGCATGCACTCATTCCTCAAAGCGTCTTTCAGCTTCTATGGCATTAAGAATGGTGATCATTACACAAAGTAATAAATAATAAACAAAATGATATATGGAGAGGAAAATTAATAAACCAGGACAACTATTTGTTAAAATAATTTATTGATATACATTTACATTAGTCAAATCTCTTATTCTATTACTCACAAGTGGAATTCAAAAGTCACAATTAAAATTTATTATTTGTAAAACAATACATATATTTTAATAGTTAATGGGAAGGAATGAAGGAAAAGAGAAGTAAAGACATTAAGAAGAAACTGTAAGCATAGATTGCCCCAGGAAGGGAAAATAGTAAGATAACCTGGATAAACTGGGAGGGGGTAGGTGGTAGGGGATCTGGGATGGAAACATGAGGGATTGAGATGGCCAAGTTAGGGGAGGGACAGAGAGGGAGAGCAAGGAAAGTGATATCATGACAGAGGGAGCCATTATGTGGTGAAAGGGAAACTTGGTTCTAAGGAAATCCCAAGGAACCCACAAGGGTGACTCCAGCTAAGACTCCTAGCAATAGTGGAGAAGATGTCTGAACTAGCATTCACCTGTAATCAGATTGGTGATTACCCTAATTGTCATCATAGAACCTACATCCAATAACTGAAAGAAGCAGATGCAGTGATCCAGCCAAGCAATGGGTTGAGCTCCTGGAGTTTAATTGAAGAGAGAGAGGAGGGATTATAAGAGCAGGAGGGGGGTCAAGATCATGATGGGGAAATCTACGGAAACTGTTGACCAAAGCTAGTGGGAGCTCATGGACTCTGGTCTTACAGGTAGGGATCATGCATGAGATCAAACAAGTCCCTCTGAATCTAGGTGACAGTTATGGGGCTTGATCCGTTTGTGACGTCCTTGGCAGTGGGACCAGGACTTACTGTGGGTATATAAACTAGCTTTTTAGAGCCCATTCCCTATAGTAGGATACCTTATCCGCCTCTTGATGCAGCAAGGAGGAAATTGGTCCTGCCTCAATTTGATATTCCAGCCTGTATTCACTCTTCAAGGGAGGGTTTATGCCCTATGAGGAGGGAATGGAGGTGGGAGAAAAGAAGGAGAAGGGGAGGGAGAGAAAACTGGTTGGTATGTAAAATGAAAAACAAATAAAGAAGAAACTATTTTCAACACTTTAATGAAGAATGCTTCAAATGCCAACTCACTGTTACAGTTATTTCATAAATCTAAAAATTATTAAATAATTTTTAATAAGAGGCAGTTATGGATTCTCTTCTTAAGAGTGTATAGGATTTACTTAAGAGTTGCATCCAGAAAGGAAAAACCAATACCCTATAATGAGGAAGCCAGATGGACACCACCATGGCCAAGGTTACTAACAAGAGTCATACAAAAGATTATCAGATTATTGCACTCTAATCTCACCTCTGCTAACTCCTTTCACAAAGTCTGTGGACCTACTGTAACCATGAGAAGATATTACAACAGCTCACCTCTACTAAGTCCTCTCACAAAGTCTGTAGAATCACTATAACCATGAGAAGGTATTACAACAGCAAAGACAACAAGCAAAAACAACAAAGGAAATATTTGGACATCACTGATTATGTAATACCAAGCATCTGTCACAGTAGAAGGATGCTGAGTAGCCATGTTTCCATATGCAATGCGACTATCTAAAATGGACTCTAGTACAGAATAGGGACATTGGGGAAAAGAATGTAAATATGACCACAATATTAACAAAAATACTAGTAAATCTTAATATTAAAGTAAGTAACATCATCGTATAAAACATTGATATTTGGGACCAAAAGTGAAAGTTATATAAACAGATTCATTGACTGTTACAAAACAATTCATATTTCTAAAATACTTTTAAAACAGTTCTTGGAAATCATTTGTAATGTTAATGTAAAGTACTAAACAAAACTTGTCATTTTTTAATCTCTATCTGCAACAAGTGCCATGTTGTCTCTGGCTCTGTTTTGTAATTTGTATCATGGGAAGTAGGACACAGTAAATAACCGGATATTCTCTTGAATATCCCATTCTTTCATTTCTGCTATTTAAATTATGCTGTGCCAGTCATACATCTGTGTGGACTAGACTGTGAGCAGTAGACAGTCCCTTGTAGGTAGCAAGCATGGATAAAAGCCAAAGATTTCCATTTCCTTCAGTGTGTTCCCTGCATTCTGTTTAAATTTTGCTTATGACATCCTGCAATTTAATGTTCTGCTTTTTTCCCCAGTCCCTTTTTTTGTCTCCTTCTCCTCCTCACCTTCTGCTTTTTACTCTCCTTCTTTACTGGAAAAATAGTGCAGGTGCCTGACCTCAGGTTATGAGCAGTGTGTAGAGATCCAGAGAGAAAGGGCTTGGACGTTGAAAACCTTGAATATGTTCTTAGTAAAATTTAACTGCTCTGTAGGTATGATAATAAAATTAATTAAATAGATAAGCATACAATAAGAAACAGTGTTCTAAATAATAATCTTTTGAAGACTGTGACTGCTTATAGATTTTGATTACAAAATTTGTCAGACTATGGAAGGCCTTGGATATTCAAAAGGGGCCTTTAGCTTCATTCAATTTCTCTTTCCTCCGATTGGTAAACCTCATATTATAGAATTACGCATTTCTCTTGTGTGCGGTTTATATAAATTTCAAGTTAATTCTTTTTATTCTATTGACTGACACAAATTTAAAGGTTAAGTATTGTAAGCTGTGTTTGCATAAGTAGAACATTACTATGGAATACAGTAATTTTTCTCACTTTTTCTAAGACCATGAACATCTCTATGATTAGATTAAAAAGAATATAGGTTTTTATCATCACTGTGTTGATAACAGATATATTATCATTAAAGTAGACTGAGAAGAGTATTTTTCGGGTAATTTATGGTGATAAGACATGGAAGTGGTTTACTGCATGTCAGTAGTTACAATGGATATGTCTAACTCCTGCCTGGTTATGTGCTATACATTCTCTGAAACAGTTAAAACATTTTAGGTCAACTTTTCTAAATTAACTTCACTATAATTTTTCCATTTCAAATATTGAGGTTGATAAATTGAAAAAAAGCTCATCTTAAACTTTCAAGAAAATTGCTAATTGGGCTAAAATAAACTGTCATGTCATTTTGAAATTAGATATTTAATTAAAATTTTCATTTATCTTCTAGGAAAATGAAAAACTGACAAGCAAGTTTTTCCATTCAAGAAACATCTATTTCTACTGAAATTATTGAATTTAAAGAAAAAAAAATCCATGTTTAGTATATGTAGTTTGTTAGTGCTTTTAATTTTCCTTGAATATGCAAATGAAAGAGTGTAGTTTCAAAATTCACTTTCATTTCTTAAATAAGAACACCAAAATTTATCATCGAATTTTAATTATTAATATTCATCAGATATTCCTTTCACCTACCTGTTCTTGAAAATAGTCTACTTGCATGCAATTATTGTTATTATTTTAGTGATTTTCAATTAATTAAATATCTGCTAAAAGTAATTTCTACAGCAGAGCATGCTGACACTCTTTGGAAGGCCAGTAAAGTCAGTAAAAATGTGAGTTCACCAAGAAGGCAAGATATGTTTTATGATACTAATGTCCACATACATTTTCTTTATTTTTGTTGATTATCTTGCAACAACTGATTTCTTGGATCAGAGCTACTACCCTTCTTCTGATATACAGGGCTATAGTAGACACATGTTAAAGCCATGTAATCAGATGGAGCTAAATTTTGCTTGTACAACAATAGAGGGTATAAGGAAACTGAATGTGTTATTCCTGGCACAGAGAGGGATTAGTATGGCAGCTGTAGAAACTGTATCATTTCCATTCTATTTATTAAGGAATTTTTGATTTATTTTTACATAACAAACACAGATCCCCCTCTCTTTCCTCCTCCTGCTCCCCTCAGCTTGCCCCGCCCCCAACCTACCCAACTCTCTCCTCCAAGGTATGGCCTCCTGTGGGGAATTCAGAGAGCCTGATACATTCAGTAGAGGCATGTCCAAGCCCCTCCCCCTGTTTCAAGGCTGTGCAAGGTTTCCCAGGATAAGTAATGGGCTCCAAAATTGTCAGCTCATGCACCAGGGATGGACGCTGATTCTACTGCCAGGAGGCCCCTTAAGCTGTTTATGCTACACATCTATCTTGCTTATGCAGAGAGCCTAGTCCAGTCACATGGAGGTTCCACAGCTGTTGGTCTTAAGTTCATGAGTTCCCACTAGCTTGGTTTGGTTGTCTCTGTAGGTTTCCCCATCATGATCTTGATGCTCCTTGCTCATAGAATCCCTCTTCTCTCTCTGTGACTGGACTGCTGGAGCTCTGTCTGATGCTGGGCTATGGATCTCTGAATTGGCTTCTATCAGTTACTAGATAAAGGCTCTATGATGACATTTAGTATATTCACCAATCTGGTCACTGGGTAAGCCAGTTCAAGCACCCTCTTCACTATTGCTAGTAGTCTAAGCTGAGGTCATCCTTGTGGATTCCTGGGAACTTCCCTAGCACCCAGTTTTTTCCTCTCTCCATTATGTCTTCCTCTATCATGGTATCTCTTTCATTGCTTTCCCACTTTGTCCTGTTCCAACAAGACCATCCGCTCCCTTATGTTATCATCCCCCATACACTACCCTCCATTGCCTCCTCTCATCCCCAGTTTACTCATGGGGATATCATCAATTTCCCCTACCCAGGAATATCCATGTGTTCCTCTTAGGGTCCTCCTTGTTAGCTAGCATCTCTGGAGCTGTGAACTGTAGTCTGGCTGTCCTTTGCTTTACATCTAGTATCCACTTATGAGTGAATACATATGATGTTTGTCCTTTTGAATCTAGGTTACTTCACTCAGGATATTATTTTCTAGTTCCATCCATTGGCCTGCAAATTTCGTGATGTCATTGTTTTTTAATGCTGAGTAATACTTCACTGTGAATATGTACCACATTTTATTATCCATTCTTCAGGTGAGGAGCATCCA
Source organism: Onychomys torridus (assembly GCF_903995425.1). NCBI lineage: Eukaryota > Metazoa > Chordata > Mammalia > Rodentia > Cricetidae > Onychomys > Onychomys torridus. The sequence continues at coordinate 53,304,990 of NC_050452.1, read as the reverse complement.
GGTTGTTTCTAGGTTCTGGATATTATGAATAATGCTGTTCTGAACTTAGTTGAGCATGTGTCCTTCTGGTATGATTGAGTATTTCTCAGGTATATACCCAAGAGTAGTATCATTGGGACTTTAGGTTGCTTGATTCCCAATTTTCTGAGAAACCACTATACTGATTTCCAAAGTGGTTACACAAGTTTGTACTCTCACCAACAGTGGAGGAGTGTTCTCCTAGCTCCTAACCCTCTCCAACATAAGCTGTAACCAGTGTTTGTTTTAATCTTAGCCATTCTGACAGGTGTAAGATGGTATCTCAGAGTTGTTTTGATTTGTAATTCCCTGATAACTAAGGATATTGAGCAATTCCTTAAATGTCTTTCAACCATTTATATTCTTCTTTTGAGAATTCTCTGTTTAGGTCTATAGTCCATTTTTTCATTGAACTTTTCAATGTTTTGATATCTAGTTTCTTGAATTCTTTATATATTTTGGAGATCAGCCCTCTGTTGGATTTGGAGTTGGTAAAGATATTTGCCCATTGTGTAGGTTGTTGGTTTGTCTTATTGAACATGTCTTTTGCCTTATAGAAGCTTCTCAGTATCAGGAGGTCGCATTTATTAATTGTTGCTCTCAGTGTCTGTGTTACTAGTGTTATATTTAGGAAATGGTCTCCTGTGCCAATGCATAAGAATATTTCCAACTTTCTTTTCTGTCAGGTTCAGTGTAACTAGATTTATGCTGAGGTCCTTAATCTACTTGGACTTTATTTTGTGCATGGCAATAGATAAGGATCTATCTTCAATATTCTACATGTTAACATCCAGTTATGCCAGCATCATTAGTTGAAGATGCTTTCTTTTTTCCATTGTAAAGTTTTGGCTTCTTTGTCCAAACTCAGGTGTTCACGTTAAGGTCTTCAATTAGATTCCATTGTTCCATATGTCAGTTTTTAAGCAAATATCAAGCTGTTTTTATTACTGTAGCTCAATAATAAAAGCTTGAGGTCAGGGGTAGTGATGCCTCCAGAGGTTGTTTTATTGTACAGGATTGATTTAGCTATCCTGTATTTTCTTTTGTTTTCCATATGATGTTGAGCATTGTTCTTTCCAGGTCAGTGGAGAATTGTTATGGGATTTTGATGGGGATTACATTGAATCTATAGATTACTTTTGGTAAGATTGCCATTTTTACTACTTTGATCCTACCTGTCCATGAGCATGGAAGATCTTTCCATTTTCTGATATCTTCTTCAATTTCTTTCTTCAGAGAATTAAAATTCTTGTCATACATGTCTTTTACTTGTTTAGTTAGTGTTACACCTAGGTATTTTATATTATTTGTGACTATTATAAAGGGTGATCTTTCTCTGAAATATTTCTCAGCTTGTTTATCATTTGTATATAGGAGAGCTACTGATTTTTTAGTTAATCATTTAGCCTGCCATATTATTGAAGTTGTTTATCAGCTGTAGGAGTTCCCTGGTGGAATTTTTTGGGCCATTTATGTATACTATCATATCATCTCCAAATAACAAGAATTTGAGTTGTTACTTTGCAATTTGTATCCCCTTGATCTCCTTTTGTTTTCTTTTTACCCTAGTTAGGAATTTGAGTATTATATTGCATAGCTATAGAGAGAATGGGAAGTTTTGTCTTGTTCCTGATTTTAGTGGAATTGCTTTGAGTTTTTCTTTATTTAATTTGATGTTGGCCCTCAGCCTTCTGTAAATTACCTTTATTATGTTTAGGTATATTCCTTTTATCCATGATCTCTCCAAGACCTTTATCATGAAGGGCTATTGGATTTTGTCAAAGGCTTTTTCAGCATCTAAAGAGATGACCATGTGGTGTTTTTCTCTCAGTTTATTTATATTTATTTATATTTTTATTGACAGATTTTTATATATTGAACCATCCTTGCATCTGGTATGGAGGCTACTTCCCCATGGGTGATACTTTATTTTTACTATCTTCTTGGATTCAGTTTGCCAGTATTCTATTGAATATTTTTGTGTCAATGTTCATGAGGGAGATTTGTCTGTAATTCTCTTTCTTTGGTGCATTTTTGTGTGATTTGGTTATCAGTTCTATCACTTAAATGTTAGCCTTTTCGCTAATTGTACCCAGGATATTTAAACACTCTTCCTTTCATCACATTAAAATGCTCATACCAAAAGCAAACTATAAATGTTTTACTTTTTGCAAGACATACAAGTATTAATATATTCATAAATAGAAAACTTTAATTTCTATGCCTGAGACTTATGTCTGTTTTTATAAAAAATGAATGGAGCTATGCTTGTTTTTGAAAATATTTAATTGATTATGGAAAATAGCAGCACAGTAAAGGGCAACATTTTAATCATTCATGGTGTTCAAACACAAATAACTATAACTCATTTAGTGTAAACATTTAATTTCCACTTTAATAACATTTTCCAAAATGTACTTTTATGCTGTCACTTTTGTCACTTTTAGTGACTGCTCTGCCTTTGTTCCATTAGTATATGTGATAATCCAGCTAATACTATTTACTACCAGAAGAAGTAAGTCCCTACTCCTAAGTTAATAGGGAAGACTCACACTTGGAAATTTATATGAAGATAATCTGGTCTTTGAATGCTAAACAAATGCTCTGGCTTCCTCTTTAATGACTTTCACTTAACATTGTTTTTTGTATGAATCATCTACATCTCAATGTTTAGAGAAACCCAGGGTCCCTCAACTGCTGAAACACAGATGGCACTCATTATTAAGATATTAAATCTAGAAATTAACTCTGAGTTGAAGTTAACTACAATGATTTTAAATAAAGTTTCTGTATTTTACCTCCAGGCAAATTAAGTTCCCAGAAGCCCTTATACTTTTTTTCATATTTGAACATCTCAGTTCAACATGTGCTTGAAGCTAAGTCTTAGTGCAGCACCCTTTATATTGTATAATTACAATACAAGTACAGTACAATTCTATCCTCTAAAGAGTTAAAATGGTTCTTTTACCAGACAAATCTTTTTTATGGTATTAAGACATTAAATTTTAAAACAATTTCATTTGTCACAGCCTCTACCCACATGATCCTTGCTCTGAAATTCCCTTTTGTTCAAGCATTTTCCACTTATAGGAAATAGAATCAAACTCAAAATTAACTAACAAACAAGGAGATATGCTAGGAGATGTTTTTCTGTATGCTTTGAATATATGTTGTCCCCATTGGTTATAATAAGCTGCTTTGGCCTATGACAAGGCAGCTTAGAGGCAGACAGGAAATCCAAGGAAAGAGACAGGAAAGAGAAAGGCAGACTCCAGGGAGAGGCCAGCCTGCCAACTAAGGAACAACATGCCCCCAGACTGGTAAAACCATGAAACACATGGCAAAACAAAGATTATAAGAAATGGGTTAATTTAAGATATAAGAGCTAGCTAACAAGAGGCCTGCCACTGGCCATACAGTTTGTAAATAATATTAAGACCCTAAGTCATTCTTTTATAAGTGGCTGTGGGACTACAGGGCTAGGCAGGACCTGAGAAAATTCAGGAGTACATTTGGCTGCCCAACATGGGCCAAATTTTCCACCTAAAACCTTAGAGAATTTAAAAGAGATTCTAAACCAGAGTAAAAAACAGTTACCTACTTCATGTCTCATGTGGGCCATGAGATGGCACAGCACTTGGGCATGAGCACAGCATAGTGGATTCCTGCCTTGGTACATAGTGGCATCTCTAAGGTTTTTATTGCACTGTGTGGTGGATTTAGCTTTTGCTAGCACAAATGAACAAACAATCAATCTGAGTTTCACACTCCTTGATGGAGGCATAGACATACTGCTTCCTGCTGTGGATGATTGATAGATAAATAAAACACTGATTGGCCAGTAGCCAGATAGGAAGTATAGGTGGGACTAGCAGAGAGGAGAATTGAGAGAACAGGAAGGCAGAGAGGAGAGGACACCAGCCTGCCGTCCAGGGAGCATCATGTAACATCATGTAAAGGCAGGTAAAGCCATGGAAAAGTGGCAACATATAGATTAACAAAAATGGGCTGAGTATAAGAGTAAGAGCTAGACAATGGTAGGCCTGAGCTAATGGCCAAGCAGTTTAAATAATATAATCATCTGTATGTTTATTTTATAAATGGGCTACAGAACTGCTGAGGCTTGGCAGGACCCAGAGAGAAAAAACTCTAGCTACAGCTTCTAAGAGTTGTTGATGAGCAGGAATCCCAGAGCTGGTGGTATACATACTGTCATGATGGGAAGTTGAAATGGTCCATTGCAGCAATCAGGGCTGTGATTTTCTTTTTCTTTTTCTTTTAATTTATTATATTTGTGTTTTAATTTTACACATCAGCCATGGGTTCCCCTGTCCTCCCCCCTACTATCCCCAACCCCACCTTCCCCCCAGCCCCTCCCCTCCATTCCCATCTCCTCCAGGGCCAAGACTCCCCTGGGGATTCATTTAAGCCTGGTGGATTCAGTACAGGCAGGTCCAGTTCCCTCCTTCCAAGCTGAGCAAGGTGTCCCTGTGTAAGCCCAAGGTTCCAAACAGCCAGCTCAGAGATCCTTAGCCAGGCCCCAGGTGAAGTTCCAGGAGTCTAATTGTCGAGAAAGAGGAGGGACTGTAAAAGTGAATTCTTGAGACCAAGATTAGAAAAACACAGGGACAAATAGCCAAATGAATGGATGCACATGAATTATGATGAATCAAAGTCTGTGGAGGCCCCAACTGGATCAGGCCCTCTGGATAAGTGAGACAATTGAATAGCTTGAACTGTTTGGGAGGCACCCAGGCAGTGGGACCTGGACCTGTCCTTGGTGCATGTGATTTTAATCTAGCCATGCAGCTTAACAGTTTAAAATCTCTCCCAGCCAGAAAGTGTATAGATTCACAATAAGGCAAATTCAGATGGAAAAACTCTAAACAGTTTACATTGTGTGCAAAAATGTACATAGGCTTGAGAGAGAGAAGAGAAAGAATATAGATAATCATAGATGGATATTACACAGAGAATCTGGATTATGTTGTCTTTGAGATTTTTTAACTGAAGACTGCCATTTGATTGTAAAGGCTACTCACTTAAACCTATATGTATATTTTAAAAGTATCTTGACTTTAAAATTTATGTCTAAGGATATATTGCTTTGGAAATAGGTTTTGTTTTTGTTTCCACAAAAGATGAGAACATATGGATTGCTTGCAGGCTAATATGGTTTGATCAACCAAGACTCTCTGAAAGACAATCCATCCTTCACAGACTACTATAGCCAAGATTTAACTATAATTAATAATTTTCTCAGTATCCCCATAAGATTGTCTGCTTGCCCAACCAGCAGGAAGTGTATGATTAATTATGCTCACATTCCCAAAAATATGGATTATGTATGTTTGTCTTTGTTTAGGGGGTTGGTTACAAATTGCTTTTGGTCATAGTCAATCTCTTTCTAAAAGAAAAATGGGGGATAAAATTTAGAAATATGTAATAAAGATATGGTAGGATGGAAGGGTAGATTATTGAATCTACTTTTAATGGGCAATAACTTCCTTAAAATATTTTACATTGCTGGATTTTAGTTTATTGATACAAATTTAAAGTTAATTTTGTTATACTATATGTATTTTTACTCTAGTTTAAAGTATTATGTTTATGCAATTAATTTAAGAGATACAAATTAATATTCAAATTTATAGTGATGCTAATTAATTTTTTTAGGTATTCAAAGATATATTTTAATTAGATAGGTAATTCTCAAACACTTCAAAGACCTACAAAACATGTCATGTAAAATGTTTTAAGAACTTAGACTTTTTTGGAAAATTAGACACCTTTGTTCCTGGTAGTACCAATTACTTCAAAGAAGATGATAGGCATCAAAGAAACTCCATATGGAGTCTGCTTTCTTTATGGCAAAAGTTAGCCATTTGGGCAAGAAACAGCTCTTGTCTGGCCTGCTTGACTATATGTTGTATAAGCTGGACATACAGGACCCATAGGAAAATGATCAATGAATTTTACCAAAACAGGGCAAAATGGTCTTTTAGGTACCTGCTTTTCATAGGAGATTGCCAGACATTCTGTCTCTGTCATTCTAGATTTTTGGAGGTTGCTTACAATGTGCTTCCTATTTACTTATTTAATAGCATATCCTTCTGGGGTTTTTGATATAGTTGAAGACTTGACAGTTATAATTATAATTTTCCTTGGTTAAGTGAAAATATAAATTAGATATAAAACTTTTGACTCACAAATTTAGGATAGCTGATAAAATACTTTAATTTTGACAAATACAAATAGACTAGATATTGATATTATAACTATAATTCTTGCTTGATAACTGTTCTATTATATGTAATTTTACTATGTGAAAGTTAAAATCTTCCTTTTTGATTAGACAGAAAAGGGGAAGTGCTGTGACATATTTTTTCTGTATGCTGTGAATATGTGTTGCTCTGACTGGTTGATAAATAAAGCTGCATTGGCCTATGGCAAAGCAGCTTAAAGGCAGTCAGGAAATCCAGGCAGATATATTGAGAGAAGAAAGGAAAGGAGATAGACACAAGCCAGCCATCAAAGGTGCCCCATGTAAAGGGACATAGGTAAAGCACCAGAACACATTGAGGCACATAGATTAATAAAATATGGATAAGTGAGACAATTGAATAGCTTGATCTGCTTGGGAAGAACCCAGTCTGTGGGACCAGGATCTGTCCTTAGTGCATGAGCTGGCTGTTTGCAACCTTGGGCTTACACAGGGACACTTTGCTCAGCCTGGAAGGAGGGGACTGGACCTGCCTGTACTGAATCCACCAGGTTTAAATGAATCCCCAGGGGTGCCTTGATCCTGGAGGAGATGGGAATGGAGGGGTGGGGCTGGGGGAAGGTGGGGTTGGGGGCGGGAGGGGGGAGGACAGGGGATCCCATGGTTGATGTATAAAATTTAAAACACATAATAATAAAGAAAAAAATATGGGCTACAAAATCTTCCCAGTTTCAAGAGGTCCCATTTATTAATTGTTGTTGTCAGTGTCTGTGCTGCTGGTGTTATATTTTGGAAGTGATCTCCTGTGCCAATGCATTCAAGACTACTTCCTACTTTCTCTTCTATTAAGTTTAGTGTAACTGGATTTATGTTGAGGTCTTTGCAAAAGACAAGGTCAATAAAACAAAAAGACAGCCTACAGGATAGGTAAAGACCTTCACCAACCCCACATCTGACAGAGGACTGATCAAAAAATATATAAATGACACAAAAAACTAGACATCAAAATACTGAACATTCCAATTAAAAAACAAGCTAAAGAGCTAAATAGAGAATTCTCAAAAGAAGAATCTCAAATGGCTGAAAGACATTTAAAGAAATGCTCAACATCCTTAATCATTGGAGAAATGCAAATTAAATTGACTGTGATATACCATCTTACACCTGTCAGAATGGCTATGATCAAAAACACTAATGACAGTCTATGTTGGAGAGGATTCGGAGCAAAGGGAACACTCCTTCACTGTTGGTGGGAATGCAAACTGGTAGAACTACTGTGGAAATCAGTATGGTGGTTACTCAGAAAATTGGGAATCCATCTACCTCAAGACCCAGCCATACCACTCTTAGGCATATACCCAAGGATTGCTCAATCATACCACAAAGATACGTGCTCAACTGTATTCATAGTAGCACTATTTATAATAGCCAGAACCTAGAAACAACCTAAATGTCCGTCAACTGAAGAATGGATTAAGACAATGTGATATGTATATATATATCATACATACATACATACATACACACACGCACAATGGAGTACTACTCAGCAGAGAAAAACAATAACAGCATGACATTTGCAGGCAAATGCCTGGAACTTGAAATTATCATCCTGAGTGAGGTAACCCAAACCCAGAAGGACAAACGTGGTATGTACTCACTCATAAGTGGATGCTAGATACAAAGCAAAGAACAATCAGACTGCAACCCACAGAACTAAGGAGGCGATATAGCAGGGGGGGACCCTAGGATGACTTTGGCTTATAATAAGTTCTGGTTTTGCTCAATTTCTGGGCAAGCCTCAATGAAACATTTCACTATTAGGATAAGAATTTGTACTGCATCATCAGGCTGATAATAGAAAAATAAACAAACAAACAAATAAATAGAAATATAGATAAATAAATAAATTAATTAATTAATGAAAATTTTAAAAAATTGAAGCCACCTTGAACAACTTAACAAGATTCTGTCTTAAAATGAAAAAAGGCCTGGAGATGTACCTCAATGCTTGCATAACGTACCCAAGGTTCTGGATTCAATCCCCAGGACCAACATAAGCCTCTAAGTGATTATTTTATAAGTGGTCACAGGACCATGGGGCTGGGTGGACCAGAGGCAACTTCTAGCTACACAGACATCAGGACTTCATTAAATATTATCTGATCTTTCTTTGGCTCAGTGTCACCTTGAATTTAAGTTAAAATGTCTCTCTCTAATGAAAAAAGATTATTATGAAGACAATTAAGATTTAATATCCTCAGTCTATTATCTAAACCCAGCAGCAAAGTACATTGTTCTTCTTAGTTGTATAACAAATTAACTGTGTAACTCTATCCTCAGCAACTCAACTCACAATACTCATCTTCTCTTGTGGTTGAAGGTAGTTTATCCAACAAAACACTCTGAACTAATAGCAGAAAACATTGCCCACAAAGAAAACTTAGTAACTGTCATTGAATGAAATGTCATGTCCTCTCATACTTCCTATGATGTCATGGTCCTGGGCAGTGGGGTTCTTAGGAGGAGATAGGGCACAAGGGAATTGTATTCCTAATGGTGACTAGTGCCTTTAGAAGAAATTCAAATGCAAAACTGCTTTAGATCATGGGAAGACACAGCAGAAAATATGGCCATCACTAAGCAAGGAAGTAGCCTTGAACTGATGGCAAATCTGTCAACATCATGATTTTGAACATCTCAATTTAGACTGTAAAACTAAAAAAAATAAAGTGTATTTCTTCTAAGCCATCCAGACTGTGGCACTTTTGTACAGCAGCTTGAATTGACTGAGAACTCATGCTTGCAATAAAAGAGGGTAAAGCAATAAAAACTCAACCTGCGGAAAAGCTTCAACTAAAGTATGCTCACCAGTTTGACTCTAATTATTTCTACTGATGCTAGAATCCTTTTTTTATGCTTATTGAACTTAAACAATAACCTCACTTCACCTAGCAGAACCTTTAACAAGTATACATATAGCTCAGCTGATGCTCTTCTTAGGTATTCAACAATACAGGAATCATAATGTCATCCCAGGAGTTGATTAAATTTCCTACCCATGATTTTTATTTCAAACTCAGTAATTATCATTGAGATTCATTTCAATGTGTGTTGAGGTCTGACTAAACTCCTTGGAACTTAGAGAGCCCCACTGTTGTGATCTGCTATATGACACAGTATTTTGCATAAGTGGCCTATAGGAATATGTCTCTGTTGGTTTTCTCTCTTTGTTATGGTATTCTGCATTCAAAAAGCTAATTTGTTTATGTCAGGCTCAGCAAGCATAATTTAATTTTTGATTAATTTAAAGTGAAATAACTAAAGACTTTTAAGCCTTCAACATTGCCATCAAGCACCATAATCAAACAGTGTGAAATGAATTTTTAAATTGTTCCCACATCTAAAATCAACATCAATATACAGCATCAATGAACATATAAGAAGAAATTGAGGCATCATTACTAAATATTCTTTTTTAATTTATTACCTCTCTTACCTTCCTTAAAACAGTTTTACTTATTAGTAGCATTTTTTTTTGTTTTACTTATTTTCATTTTTTCTCCTTTTTTATTTATTTTATTTGTGTTTTAATTTTACACATCAGCCATGGGTTCCCCTGTCCTCCCTCCTCCTGTCCCCACCTCCAGCCCCTCCCCTCCATTCCCATTTCCTCCAGGGCCAAGACTCCCCTGGGGATTCAATTCAACCTGGTGGATTCAGTACAGGCAGGTACAGTCCCCTCCTTCCAGGCTGAGCAAAGTGTCTCTGTGTAAGCCCAAGGTTGCAAACAGCCAGCTCATGCACTAAGGATAGGTCCGGGTCCCACTGCCTGGGTGCCTCCCAAACAGTTCAAGCTATTCAGTTGTCTCACTTATCCAGAGGGCCTGATCCAATTGGGGGCTCCACAGCTTTTTGTTCATAATTCATGTGTTTCCATTAGTTGGGCTAGAAAAAATCATCCTGAGTGAGGTAACCAAGACTCAGAAAGACAAACATGATATGTGCTCACTCATAGTAGGATACTAGATGTAAAAAAAAGATGACTAGACTGCTACACAACTCCAGGGAGACTACCTAGAATACGGGACCCTAGGAAAGACACAGGGATCGCCCAATGACAGAGAAATGGATGAGATCTACATTAGTAGCATTTTTAAAATTTTTATTATCTTGTTTCTGTCCTTCCTGATTTTCTTGTACCCAAAACTGCCATTTAATCAAAACACAAAATGTTATGTATACCTTGCTAAAAATAATTAAAAGTTAGAGTTGAATAGAGATATTCTTTCGCTTTTTTCATGGTAAATGCTGAAAGACCACAGAAGTAAAAGAGCCAGCCACTAGAGGGACTTCTTACCTCTACCAAAGCCTCAGACCAAAAAGGGGAGAGCTCCTGTCTCTTCCCACCTTAATTTCTCTCTCTGCCCAGCCATATCACTTCCTGTTTCCACCTCCCTAGTGCTAGGATTAAAGGCATGTACATCCCAAGTACTGAGATCAAAGGCATGAGAAAACAAGTGCTAGGATTAAAGGTGTGTGCCACCACTTCCCGGTCTCTATGGTTGACTAGTGGCTAGCTCCATCCACTGATCTCCAGGTAAGCTTTATTTGTCAGAACACAAACAAAATATCACACTGCTGTGGGACGGTCTTTCTGTATGCTGTGAATATGTGTTGCCATGATTGGTTAATAAACTAGCTGCTCTGGCCTATGATGACAAGTCAGGTTATAGCCAGACAGGAAATCCAAGAGAGGGACAGGAAGAAGAATGACAGAGGCAAGAGAGATGCCTGCCCCCTGTCCAAGGAGCAACAGCAGAATTGTGACACCACAGCCCTGTGGCAAAACATAGATTATTAGAAATTGGTTAATTTAAGAGGATAGAGCATGATAGCAAGAAAATTAATCCATTGGCCATATAGTTTATAATTAATATAAGCCTCTGTAGGATTAATTTATAATTGGCTCTGGAACTGTGGGGCTGGGTGGGACTAGAGAAACTTCCAGCTACAACACATTTTCCCCTTTCTGTCTAAAATTTTTTAAAAAAAGAAAGTCATAGCTAATATAAGAAAGAAAATATACACTAAGTATAATAACTATATACAATATATACATGCAATAATTAAAGCAACAGTGTCTAGTATATAAACATTTGACAAATTTAGAGAAAATACTCCATTATCTATCCTGTTTTGATGAGTCCAAAATGTTGTACCTAGTTCATTTTCTATTCTAACTTGCATTACCAAAACTATCTTTTAATGTCTCTCAACCTTATAAATTTTACACCTCTTTAGTGAGTATATTTTCTGAATCTGGTAACAAGGAAAATGATAAGTATGAAATCTTCAACTCTATTAGAAACCAAAGAAGGAAATTAATCATGTATTACAATCAAACTTGTAGTCATGTTAGGTATGTTTTCAAGGTGAAGCAGAGATATATTTAGACAGACAAGTGATCTTCAAACACTTCAGAGATTTGTAGAATATGGAATTTAAGATGTTTTAATAACATAGGGTTTGGGGTTTTTTGTTTGTTTGTTTGTTTGTTTGTTATTATGACATTGAGACATGTCTGCTACTGGGAGCACCAAGCTACTTTGGAGAAGTGATGGGCATCAAAGAAACTCCACGTGGAGTTTGTGGCAAGTTAGCCACTGGGCAAGAAAGTGCTTTTGCCTCCATGGCTGACAGTATGCTGTCCAAATTGGACAAGCAGGACACAGAAGAAAGTGACTGGTGAACTTTGCCAAGACAAGGTAGGGCAGTCTCTTAAATATCCTGCTTCACAGAAAAATCTGTGAGATATGCTAGGCCAGTAGGCAGAAGACAGATATCTCAATGTTACAGAGAAAAATTGAGTGACTGTCCAGGCAGCCAGCAGTTTCTGTCATTTCTCACATTTTGTGAAAGCTGCTTGCTTGTACTTCCTGTTTGCTCAGATAATATTTCCTTCTTGGACATAGAGATATTCTTATATACATAACAAGTAATCACCTTGTACAAAAATTCGAAAATGTATGATGGGATCGTGCTTACTTACATCAGAGTTGACAAAGTATGCTTCAGTAGCATTGTTGATCATTGTGACTGTCTATAGATGCAAGAGAGAAGACTACCTGAATGTCCCAGAGGTAACAGCTAAGCTTGAGAAGTATTTTTCCAGAAGATAAGACATTGAACATCAGGGAAGGGAGGACCAGTGTCAGAATCATACTCATGAATGATGTTGTGTTTCACATAAAAACAGGACAATTTTAAGAGTCCCAGAAAAAAACGTGACAAAATAGAGCTGAAAACATTCAAAACCTTTTTCATACCCTTTATTGCCAGATCTACAGCTATACACATTACTGTAAAGAGATGGTTAGAAACACAATCTATCAAATCCTAAACTGATGTCTAATCTTAGAAGGAGTAGTGAAGACTTTCATTGAAGTCAATCTTCAGGTTACAAAAACTAACTCATTAAACAGAGGTGGGAGCCATTGTGACCTTGTAGCATTGAAGAATGGGAAGATGTGAGCTTGCTAAGACAAACCACTTAACAGAGAAAGAAACAAAAAGCTATCAACAATGCTATTCAATCCAGAACATAAGCATTTTATTTAATATGGTCAATATTTTACAAACATGAAATGCTAAAATAATATAAAGTTGTACCAGTAATCTCAGATAAAATATAGCCAAATATATTATCTCCAATTATTTAACAGAATCTTCAAAACAACTATTTGAAAATATGCAAAGAAGAAAAGGAGATAATTTTTAGGAACTGGATTATACTAATATTTAGTATATCATTATAATATTTATAATATAATAATTTAGTATATTATTGCAATATTATATTCATTAACAGACATAAAGTTACTATCAATAAGAAGATAGAAACAATCAAATAGAATCAAACATAAATTCTACACTTGAAAATCAAAACTTGCGTTTTACAGTATCCAAAGGCTTATATAGAGATTTTGAGATGTCAAAAATAAAATCAATAAACAAGATTTCATATGTATATATATATATATATATATATATATATATATATATATATATAATTTGTGCTTTCATGTGATTTTATTTGTATGTAAATAAATAAAGTTGTCTGGGGTTCAGAGCTAAAGGCAAGCTATAGCACATGTCTGGCAGTGGTAGCACACACCCTTAATCCCAATCACATGACAGGCAGATCTCTGTGTGTTCAAGGACACAGCCAGCATGGAGACACATGCCTTTAATCTCTATACCAACCATAGAGACCTGGAGATCTATAGACAGACAGTGACGAAGAGGTCATGTGGTTGGGTTTACAACCAATGAGAAGGCAGAACAGAAAGTCAATCAAAAGACAGACACACAGGAAATAGGTCTCTTTCTCATGGGAAGGATGGCAGCAGGTGGTAAAAAGGCAGTCTTGGTTTCAACTCTTAGCTACTGCTCTCTGACCTCTGGGGCTTTTAACTCTGCATTTGGCTCTGTGTTTCTTATTTAATAAAACCATTCAGAAATATATCTACATATATATATTCAATGTTATTCAATGGGTAGAATAAATTAACATTGAAGAAAAATTGATAAATCCTCTGAAATAGAACTATGAGAGCAATCTCCCTGACAGTGGTTAAAAGCAAACCAAAGTGAGAGAGTTGAAAACCTCAAAAGGAAACTGTTTTTTTGTTAATTAATTTAAAAATCAAAAGATAAAAAAAATAAAATGTAAATCCTGTAAGGAGAAGTAAAAGTAAACAAGAACTTGAAAGCATATGTTAAGATACTCTTTAAAGAACAGTTGTAAATAAACACATATTTAAACAAATCACATTCACCATAGGGAAATATAAAGTGAACTTTGAGGAAGGCAAAACAGCCTGAGCCTCAGTGTACACTAAGATCAACTGATCCATGGTTTGGTAGCTGAAAGTCTGGAAACCAGAAGAAAGTAGAATAACATAAATAACAGGACTTCACTGGGAAAGCACTTTCAGGTTTGCTGCTGAGGAAATGATGGGAAAAAATAGAGTTTTGTAAGCTTCCAACCCCCCAAAGTGACTTGCATTATTATCAATAAGCAGGGATAGAGTGGTGTATTTGTTCCACTTAGTGAAATGGCATTAATGGATGATATTAAAGTTCATGGCTATTACTAAAGCTCTTTGTATTTCAGACTCCATTGCTTGTGTTTTAGAGTTCTATTGATATGAACATACACTCAATTCTACCATAACAGGGTCATTCAGAATGCTTGTCCTGACCTAAAACATTTCATGGAGTCTGTGTATTCTTTCCTTATTCTTTCTCCCTCTATTTCTGACAGTGACTGATTAGTGTCCTGTCTGGGTGGCCTTGCCGTTTCTGTAAAGTCATACAGTTGAAATCTGTCCCTTATAGACTATTTTATTTCACTAAACAAAGTGCAAGTTAATTTCCTCTATGTTTGATAATGGCTTGGGAGCATATTAAAAGGTATTTAATTTTGTTATGTGCCACTATTTGTTCACACATCCATGTACTGATACACAATTTTGTATCAATTTTCATGATAAAGTTGCTCTGAATATTAATGTGCTGATTTTTGTAGACACATTTTAACTCATATTGATATGTGTTTGAAAGCTCAAAGGTTGCAGAATATGGTAAGAAAATACTTAGTATTTTTAAAAATGCAAATAATTTCTAACTTCTGCATGAGTCTACATATGCACTGTTCTATCTTGTTGAGTTCCTAAATTCTTACTATCTTTTGTCTTGGCCTCATTTTGGAATTTAACTATTTAAACATGTATATGGTGGCACCATATTGTGGTTTTATCCTATAAATTCATCATGACACTATATCATACAAAAGATGGCATTGCAGGGATGTGACAATCTGCTTTATCACAGTTAATCAGTGAAATTTTCCCCAGAGCGTTCAGACCTTTCTAATAATTTACAAATAACTCATGGGTGATAGCTAACGAAATTTAATATGGTATCAAACATCCTTTAAATGCTATTGACCTTTGATCTGGAATGTGTGTGGCCTACAGGTCAGATAAGAAAAGGATAATGGTGTTCTTGCTGTGAGGTATTTAACTGCTTGCTTTCCTTTCTGATTTTGTAAACTTGCTTAATGTGGGACTGGGAGGAAGAGGTCTTTTATGTATTAACTAACTAACTAACTAACTAATTAATTAATTAATTAATTAATACTTTTTAGAGACACATTTTCTCTGTGTAGTCCAGGTTTTCTTAGAATTCACTCTGTAGACCAGGCTGGCCTTGAACTCACAGAGATCCACCTGCCTCTTTCTCCCCAGTGCTGAGATTAGAGGCATGTATCACCTACATCTACCTAAGTGGTCTTTTTATTACTATCTGATTGGAAAGATAAACTACTGAGTGGAATAAAACAGTTTTCTTGCCCAGGTATAGATTCTGTAATATATACATCTGACATCCAACTTTATAAACCCTTTCTTTAGATCTCTTTTGCCCAGCATGCTATTTGGTTCTAAGACTGCCTTTCTTCTGCTATCAGCAAGAATAAATTCATGTAATATATATTTTAATTGCATCTAAATCTTTGGTGTTTCCCAGTGGATTCAAAGGCCAAAAAAATTATAGCATATTATCACCTGATGATACCCTATAAATATGATACCTTAAAGTTCATAGAAATGCATATTTGGATGACTTCTTTTAATTTTTTAAAAGATGTCATATTAAATATATTCCGATATGTGCTTTACACTTACAGAAATTATTACTTGTGGAATTTACTTGGAATTCACCTTCCACTGTCAGATATATGTCAATCAAAATTGTGACATAATTTACTGAATCTGTCTCAAAATCTCTGAAAAAAAAAAAAACCACATGTAAAATACTTTGTAAATGTGCTTTTAAAAATATCACCACTATTTTGTTGGTTTTAACAATTTGTTAGCGAAATACTCTGAAAGTGTGCCATGCCAGCATGCTATTAGGAAATTAAGAAGACAAGATTTCAAGAGTAAGGCTTCTGCTCAGCTTTGAATGAAGTCTTTCCTAAACATCTCTATTGTCACATTTTTGCCTCTTTTTTTTTTTTTTCTTCTCTTCCCTATGGGTCACTGAACTAACAACATTCTGTTTCATTGATTAGCAAGACTGTTCTTGTCACTTTGACCAGCAGTGGATGTAAGCAACTACAATACAGGAAATGAAACTAACTGCCAAACTAAACAACTCTAATGAGAAATATTTTTTTGTTATTTTAGTTTTTTGTTTGTTTGTTTGTTTTGTTCTGTTTTGTTTTTGTATTCTCTTAATACTTTGGCTTTTTTATGCATGGTTTAATTGATACTTAGATTAACATGATTATTCTTGAATATTTGGAAATACAACCCATTTTGACTTTCAGTGATCATAACCATTGATTATTTTGCACAATGGATTACTTGTCTACCATAATTTTGTGTATGTATGTTCTTATTGAGGTATTTCTTTCTTATCTCTCCAAACTCTACATTTTTGGGCATGTAAGTCTTGGTTGTATGTGTTCAGTAAATGTAATGAATGAATCCCCTTTCTATGAGACTAGTGACATCTTAAACAAAATTTTTTACTGGATCCAGAAACGGTTTAGGGTTCTTCCCTAATGTTTTACTTCAGTGAAATAAAATACACTTTAGTTGTTGATCTCCAGCCTTTCCTCATTCTGATCTTCCTTTTACTTACTGATAACCTCCCACTCAGCTACCCTTCATATAAAATGTGCTTTCACACCCCGAAGAGGTTTATGCTTCTGTAGACTCTTTTATTGCCTTTCATTATTTTGGTTAATTCTCAGAGATCCTTGTAAAGTCTGCAAGCAGCAACCTCTACTCATCTGTCTTATTTTACATTGAATCTAAGAAAAAAGATACCTGTTTAATTTTTTAAACATTATAAGAGAGAAGTAGAAACAGGGATAAACTACTTTTAAATTTAATCTGATACACTTTTTAAGGCTCAAGAGTAAAAAGAAATTGATTCTTTCACTTAAAAAATAGAATAGAATATTTTATAACTACAAAAGACATAAAGCCATTTTGTTGTGTGATCTTAAAGAATGGAAAAACTAACTTTTGTATACATTTCATTTTATTTTATTTCTAATCAATAACTAAAGGATATGAAGACATCACTGATTATTCTTTCATACAAATTTTATTTAAAAAAATCACTCTTAGAAATATGATATAGATGAGATTTTAAAAACAAGTCAGTGAATTTAACCATTTGATGCTGAAGTGTTACTTGTAATCAGTAAATTCAAATGCAAATTTTCAGTCAGACCTCTAAAGAATCAAAAATTATAACTTCATTTTTAATTTGTACAATCTTAGTATTTGTACTATGTGATGATGGGATTCATGCTGACATATTAGCAGCCTTTGGAATGTATATAACCATTCAAATATAAATAACATGATTGATATAAGAAATTTAAACAGCAACTAAGGGTTAAATACATGAGCTGAAATTCAATTCTGAATTTTCTAGATCCATTTCCTTGACTTCTCAAACTTCCTAAGATTAGTAGTTGTTCAAGGCATGACATGTGCTAGCAACCAGTCTTCATATCCCACATGTGTCATTTCATTAATATAAATTACAAACACAGAAGGAATTGGCTTTAATGCTGTCAGAGGGTGAGAGGTGGGATATTACATGCACAAAGTCCACATAGCTGGGAACAAAGACTGAAATGCAACTCAAGTGTTTTATTGCTGAGGAAAACATCATCCACTCTCTTCTTCTTTTTGTCACTGTTGGAAAAACAAACAAAACCGAGATTAACCATTTAGTATAAGCTTCATTAATAATTTTATCAACATGTTGCCATTAGTGTTCATTCTTTAGACACTCTTTTATACATTACTTCTAGGAGAGGGCACAAGGTTCCCTTGTTTGTTGCTAGGCCAACCAAGGAATAAGGTTTAGTAATGCTTCAGCTGTTAGTTTATGAGAAATGTAGTAAACTCAGGCCCTACCTGAAGGCACTGTGTATCACAAACTTCACTTGAGCTGTAAATCTCAAGAGTTTCTGGGTGTGTCTTTTTGTTTGTTTGTTTGTTTTTTTTTTGTTTTTGTTTTTCCAGACAGGGTTTCTCTGTTCAGCTTTGCACCTTTCCTGGAACTCACTTGGTAGCCCAGGCTGGCCTCGAACTCACAGAGATCCACCTGTCTCTGCCTCCTGAGTACTGGGATTAAAGATGTATCTTTTAATGTCTGCAGAATAATATCAACAATGCCTGTAGATAATGTTGAAAACTATTGACAAACATAAAATTATTTCAGGCTTACTTTGAGTAATTTGTGTACAATTATAAAAACTTTATTCATAATTTATAATTTTTATATTTAATATTTATAATGTTTTATGCCTTTATCTAGAAAATAAAATAAAATAATAATAAATAAAATCTTAAGGAGATTATTAGGAATTATTCTCATTGTTCCTATATATTTTCTCTAGATTTAAGATTTCTTAAGTTATATTAAAATTAAGTATATTCTAAGAATGTTTCATGTATGTCAGTATGATGATTCTACAATAGATTGCTCACATTAAAAAAAAAGGTGAGGAAGATGATAACATAGAAACTTGAAAAATAAGTAAATGAAAATCTTGTTTTATTTTGAACCATTAAAATAACATCCAAAAACAATGGAGGTAATATACATAGGAGAGGTTTTTAATTTGAATGTAAGTATTAAATAATTTCTTGTATGGTATCATGAATTTTGTCAAAATTCTTTTTCTATGTTTTCTTTATTTTCCACTTTTGTTTTTTAGTTTTCTTGAGATAAGATTTCTAGCTGTCTTTGAACTCACTTTATTGACCAGGTTGGCCTAGAACTCACAGAGATCTGCCTGCATCTGTGTCCCAAGTTTTGAGATAAAATGCATGCTGCACTGCTGTCCATCTTTTAAAATTATAAATATTACAGTTAAATCTTAATCTATATGCTAAATTAAAAATATCTTGTGGAATATTATATATATATATATATATATAATCATTGAATTTGTAAATCCTAATTAATTAGTGGTAATGTGTGTGTACTTCTCTTCTTTGGGGTTTACTGCTTTGGTGTTATCTATTGCCTGTGTTTTCAAGTGTGTATCTGCCTTCCTTAGGTTGGAATTTTTCTTCTAGTGCTTTCTGTAGGGCTGGGTTTGTGGATAAATATTGTTTCAATCTGGTTTTTTCTTGGAAGGTCTTGCTCACTCCATCTATGATGATTGAAAGTTTTGCTAGGTATATTAGTCTAGGATGGCATCCATAGTCTCTTAGTGTCTGCATTATATCTGTCCAGGTTCTTCTGGCTTTCAAAGTCTCCATTGAGAAATCCAGTGTTATTCTGATGGGTTTGCCTTTTATAAGTCTCTTGGCCTTTTTCCTTTGCTGCCTTTAATATTCTTTCTTTATTCTGTACATTTAGTTGTTTAGTTATTATTTGGCAAGGGGACTTTTTTTGTGTGTATATTGTTTGGTGTTCTACAGGCTTCTTGTATCTTCATAGGCATTTCCATCTTTAAGTTGGGAAAGTTTTCTTCTATGATCTTGTTAAATATATTTTCTGTGTCTTTGAGTTGGCATTCTTATTCCTGTAACCCTATTATTTGTAGGTTTGGTTTTTTCATGGTGTCCCAAATTTCTTGGACATTTTGGGTCATGACTTTGTTGGCTTTAGTGTTTTCTTTGACTGATGAATCTATTTCTTCTACCGTATCTTCAACACCAGAGATCCTCTCTTCCATCTCCTGCATTCTGTTGGTTATACTTGTATCTGAAGTTCCTGTTTGTTTACTCAGATTTTCTATTTCCAGCATTCCTTCTGCCAGTGTCTTCTTCATTTTTTCTATTTCCGTCTTCATTTCTTGGACTGTTTCCCTCATCTGTTTCATTGCTTTTTCATGATTTTCTTTCAGGGACTTATTGTTTTCTTCTGCTTTATTTGTCCTTTCCTCTAGTTTTTTTTTTTTTTTTTTTTTTTTTTTTTTATAGAGTTCTTCCCATTTTTGGTTTGTTTGTTCCTCCACTTTATTTTTGATTTCTTATATATAAGGCTCTAGCCTCTTTATGATGTTACTTATAAGGTTCTTTTCTTCTGCTCCTTCCATTCTGTGATGTTCAGGTCTAGCTGTTGGAGAAGGGCTAGGTTCTGGTGATTCTGTATTGCTCTTTATTTTGTTGTATGTACTTCTGCCTTGACGTTTGCCCATCTCCTTGTGGATTGGTTCTTGTTCTTATCAGTGTACTATTCCAGACAGAGCTGACAGATTTAGGGAGCCTCTCTGTGGTCCAGATAGAAGCTCTGGTCCAGATGGGAATGCTGGCCAGATGGGAGCTGGGGGCTGGACTCTGAGTCTCAGGAAGATTATATATAATATATATAGCATCATTGAATTTGTAAATCCTACTTAATTAGAAAAACACTTTTCTAAAATAATAGTAATTGCTTAGAATTTCAACTCATGGCTGATATCTATTGAAACTACTCTACCAGTAATCCTGTATATGTAATGTCATGTCTCTGGATATGTTTCTTTATTTTATACATTATATCTTTTCAGTTCTATGTTTAATGTCATCTGAAGTGTTATATTATTTGAGAGTATAGTACTTGTAAAGGTAAGAGGAGTCTTTTGCCTACATGTTTTCACTCTGAAGCAGTGTTGAAAATGGACATAAATTCTGCCTCTCAGTGTTCCATCAGCTGGTTTTGTCCTGACATTGCCAAGTGTTTACCAGGAAAGTCCTCTACATCCATCACTAGGGCCAGCCTTTGTCTGATTCTAATTCCACTGACATTGAAATCAGAAGCACTCTGTGAGTCATTTATCACACTTATTAAAATGTTCCATTGAGGATTCTCATAGCAATTCACTATTATTCCAGAGTATTGCCCAAGGGGCCTCCTATGCAGCAATCTTAATGCTTTATTGAAATAGTAGTTTAGTTTTAATAAATGATTCTCTGCAGAAATACCTTGATTTCAGTTATGAAAGGAGCATTTGGCTTCTTAAATCTGGTATTTTTTTTACAAGATTATATAAATCTTTTAGTTTAATATATTTCTTATCTGCCCTAAATATTCCTTCCCAGAATTTTATTAAGGATATGTCAATTGGATTAATTGGAATGTTATATAAGAAATATCTTTGTAAATTCTCCTTTTGAAATAGAATTGTGTGCTCAACATGTAATTAAGAACTTTGAAATAACTAATATATTTCATGTGAATAAAAAGTAAATACAGTGATTTTCATGAGTAAAGCAGTATTTCTTCAATGCATAGTTCATTTCTCAGTACCAGAATATAATTTGCTATTTTAGACAATGAGGTTTCTACCAGATCAATATATGTTCGAAATGTTTCCAGAAACTTTGAGCCATATAAATCCACCTTTCTCTGTTTTCACTTCATCTTTCTCCCTTCTTTCCCCTTTTCCATCTCTATCTTAGACTTGATGCTTCATTCTTTCATTGTGGAATAAAGCAGGGCATTTTTATTTAGCATCTTATTAAAAAAAGGATATAAGTGATTTTCTATACAATAAAAATATTTTTGTTTCTTCCTGAAAACTTAGTATGATTTGAGGAAATAATAATCTTTTACACTTGAAAGAACAAAGGTAGACATAATCATAAGTAAATAATATATAGGAATATATTCTATAAATTGACCATTTCATTTCTCTGTTAAAATGGTAGAAATTTATGTATATTCCACACCCATTATATATTCTTTTTACTCATCATAATTATGGAGCTATAACCTAAACATTTTACATGTATTTACCAAAAAAATGAAACAATAGTTAATGTAATGAATATGAAAGGTATTCTTTAACCTTCTATGTAAGCAGAATCTTAATGCTAATTTGTGTTTAATTCCTCAAATTTACGGGACCCTTTATATAGTTGCCTATTCTTATATGTGCTTTTAGCAAGGAAAATTAGATTGAGACCATATTTATCTGTTGTTTAGGTAGGATGTCTAACCCATTAACTTCACAGTGATCAAGTATCCTGAACCAAAGAAAGTTGACATTTGAAAGTTAACTCATTTTGTTTGCTATGCCCTCATATTATTATGAAAATTATTTAAAAATTAAGAGCATTGTTTGGCTTTATAAATATATGCAAGATAATTATTCTATAAATAGTTCTCTAATAGTAGAAAACATAATGCATGATGGAATCTTACTGTCTAAAACAAATTTGACTGAGCCCTCTACTACTAAAAGACAATTGTAATCATATTTTACACAGTAATCAGTCAACAAGGGGGGACTATTCAGTATTGTCTTAGTGATTTTCCTTCCAAAAACTTGCTTTCAAGCCAACCTAACTTATGAAAGGAGACTCTGCACTGAGATTACTTTCATTTTCACATATATGAATGTATGAATAGATGAAGGATTTTCATAAGGATTTGCTGGATTAACACTATCTCCTCAGAGCACCATTGTTGTGCTTTCAAATACAACAGTCTATATTGGCCCATCTTTGAATACTTGGTCCCTAGCTAATGGAATTATTTGAATAGAACTAGCAGTTTTTATCTTACCTAAGGAAGTCTTTCACTAGTTGTGGGCTTTACAGTTTGAAAAGCATCCTGAGAAACTCTTTTCTATGCATCTGGATGAGAGCTCTCAGATACTTTTTGTGGTGATATTTGGTTCGTGTTCTAACAAATAAAGCTTACCAGGAGATCAGAGTGTGGAGCTAGCCACTAGAGGGCAAGCAGTGGTAGCACAACTTCTTTAATTCCAGCACTTTGGCTCTCAAGCCTTTGATCCTAGTACTTGGGATTTCATGCCTTTTATCCCAGTACTTTAGAGGCATACACCTTTAATCCCAACATGTTGGAGGAGAAAACAGGAAGTGATATGGCTGAGGGGAGAGAGGAAGTGATAAGGCAGTGTGAAAACAGGAGCTAGGCCCTTTCAGCCTGAGGATTCTAAGACAGAAGTATTTGTAGGCCAGGCAACAATTGTGCACACCTTTAATATCAGCACTCAGGAGAGCCAGGTGGATCTCTATGAGTTAGAGGCCAGATTGGTCTACAGAGCGAGATCCAGGACAGTTACCAAAACTACACAGAAAAACTATGTCCCAAAAAGAAAGAAAGAAAGGAAGGAATGAAGAAAGAAAGAAAGAAAGAAATCTTTCTAGTGACTGGCTGCTCTGCTTTGCTGACCTTTCAAATTTCATCCTGATATCTGACACTGAGTTTTTAGTGTTAATACTAATTAGAATTCATGCTTCAAATTTTCCTGCCCCTTGAGTACATGCCTTCATTCTACCATCATAAATTCTGACTCTCCAGAAACGTGTGCCAAATTAAACTATTTCATAAATATGTTGCCTTGGTCATGGTGTTTTACTGTGGCAAAAGAAATGCAACTAATACAACTATCCTTCAGTGGCCTTGAAATCCTGAATGAAAATATGAAATATATGCATAAGAAGTCCATATTGCAGGATGTGTTGTTTGTCAGAAACAAGTGAGTATTCAGTCCTGTACTGTAAAATCTGACCTCTGAATACACAGTGACATTTCAAAACTTGAACATATCAGATATATGTAAAGTTCACTGATAAGGTTAAAATCAAAGGGCACATGCTTTCTTTCTATGCACATAACTATTTAACTATATGCCTTCTGGGTAATTACAAATGATGTATTAGAAAATAAATGGAATATGTAATTAATCAATGTTCATATCAAAATGAAAGGGCTGGGGAGATGACTCAGTTGGTAAAGTGCTTGTTGGAGAAGAATAAAGTTCTTGAGTTCAGCCATCAGAACCAACAGGAAACAGACTACTGTGGTACTGTGTAATTGTAATCCTATGCTAGAGCAGAAATAGGCAGATTCCTGGGGGCTTGTTGGCCAGTCAACTTAGTCTACTAAGTAGCTACATGCTCATCGTGATACCAGGTAGACAGTTTGTAGAAAAATATCTGAGTTGGGAGGAATGGCTTCTACATTCAAATACCTTATTCACCCATGTGGCCACACACACACACACACACACACACACACACACACACACATACACACACACACACAAACACACACAAAATTTGGGTATGTGCATGAGTATGAGTGGCTTATATATGTATGCTTGTATGTGTAATGTCAAAAATATTGAGGAATATTGAGAGAAAGAACTATCTAATTCCTACTTGATCTATACAGTGTAGTTGGAATTTTTCCTTTGCTTGCCTGGCACCAAGGTCCTACAGCCACTTATAAAATTCCTGTGTCCTGCCTGGTCCTGCAACTGCTAAGACCCAAGTAAACATACAAAGGCTTATATTATTTTTAAACTATGGCCAAGGAAAGCTTTTCACTAGCTAGCTCTTACATCTTAAATTAACCTATTACTATGAATCTATACTTTGCCACATGGCTTGTGGCTTACCAGTACTTTTACATCTTGCTTTTCTGCTGGCAGCTAGTAGCATCTCTTCTGCTCTCCTTTCTTCTTCCTCTTTCTCTATTTATAATGTCCCACCTAAACTTATTCTGCCTCACCATTGGCCAAATATCATTATTTATCAACCAGTTAGAGAAACACATATTCACACCATACAGAATGACATCCTCATCAACATAGAATTTACTTTTTCTCAATGTTTGATTTTTCTTATAATAACTATCTCTAAGAAATGAACAAATTCCACACTTCCAGAAAAATTGGCTGTGGTGTATATTTCAATTTACACTCTGTTAAATCCATCAGGTTAAAAGTGTGTTTGATTTCCAGCTGCATGTTCTCAGAGCCCCTTGAAGGCATTTGGAGCAATGACTTTAAGTTACAGCTCCATAAATATTTGAAAGAAAATGAGGATGTAAGTAAGAAAACCTTAAAATAGAAGAGAAAATGAAGTTGAACAAGTGAAACTAGTCACATAATTTTGAAATATTTTTTCCAACTCCGGCCAACTTTCTACCTCTAATGTTTGATCTTCTCTTTTAGGATATACAAGACACTGGAATCAAAACACACACACACACACACACACACACACACACACACACACACACACACATTCAATTGATTATAAACATGAATTTGATTGCCTTTTTGTTTGTTTCTGAGTTTCATGTTTCAAAAATATGTGTGTAAACAAAAACAACTGGTTTGCAAGTAATTTTCTTCTTAAGGTAGTATAGAGGATTTCATATGACTTTTACAAAAGGTCTTTTAGTATTACTCACATCTCTGTGTGGCAGCTGTAATCAAACATCCCAGGAAATAGGAAAGTTGGGCAAGAAAGTTTCAGTGTCCCACTGGGGAATCTTCTCTGGGTAGGATGCTTTGAGAGCTTTGAAATCCTTTAGCTGTGGCACACTGGTTGAGGTCTAGAAGGTCCTTGAGAGATTGGACTAATGACTAGTACTGAGAGGTGGGAATATGTGAACTCACAAGGTATAGGATTCCAGATCCACACTGACACTCAAAAATCTCAAACTTCTCTGCTGATGAGCATCATTGTAGAGGCTTGAACACTGTATCTTGGGAACATGGCAGTGCTATCCTGTGGGCCATTGTCAGCTTTCAGTTTTTAAACTCATTAGTCCTGTTAGTGCATGGCTTTTCAGGATTGTCATGTGAATGTTTGGGGTTATATTTTTGGACATTTTAACATGATTATTTTTATGTTTTTTATAGTCAAAACATGTTACATTCCTATTGTTTGTGAATATTTTCAAAACTTTTACATTCATTTTCTTAAATTCTTATTCTAAAACAACATGACATTGTAGTTGAAGTTTTCCTGTGTCCACATGGCTCCTCCATGTTTGCATTTCTGTAGCTACTCAGACTCAAATAAACACACACAGACTAATATTATTTAAAACTGCTTGGCCATTAGCCCAGGCCTACTACTAACTAGCTCTTACACTTAAACTCAGCCCATTTCTGTAAATCTAGATGTTGCCATGTATTCTGTGTGCTTGTTACATGCTGCTTACTAGATGACAGGGTGGCATTTCCTGTCTCAGCCTTCTTCTTCCCACAACTGTTTGTCCAGTTTATACTTCCTGCCTGGCTACTGGCCAATCAGCATTTTATTTATATAGAGGTATTCTTGGCTCTTTGCTAGTGCTCAGATCTCTTGGACTTTTAACTCTGTATTTAGTTTTGTGTTTCTTATTTAATAAGACCATTTAGAATTCCGTCTACATGATATATTTTCAAAAGTTTCCAAGTTATACAAAAATGGTTTCACTTACATTCCTAAGACTTAACCATATTCTCTTTTCTACCCTTACTCCTTAAAAGATTAAATAGAAGAGAAAATAAAGTTTCCAAATTGAAATTGGAGATTCATTTAGTAAGGTCTTTTACTGCTGTAAAAATTCCAAAGATAAACAGAAAAACATACAAACATTCATATATGCATATATACATACATATGTGCATACACATAGTCAAACAAGTGCATAGATATAAAGACATTGGAGTTACTCTATAACAGAGCAGCAATGCCCTGACTATTCACCATTGGTTAGCAAATAAAATTTACAGTGTCAGAATCGGATTACTTCTTTTTGAGTTGTTGGCCAGTGACCTCCTATAAACCACAAGCACAATAAGCCTGTTGCCAATGTTCCTGGTTGCTCTCTAAAATTCAGTAGTAAGAATCTCTCACTATTTTCCAGGGCTTACACAGGGACACTTTGCTCAGCCTGGAAGGAGGGGACTGGACCAGCCTGTACTGAATCCACCAGGTTGAATTGAATCCCCAGGGGAGTCTTGGCCCAGGAGGAAATGGGAATGGAGGGGAGGGGCTGGGGGGAGGGTGGGGCCAGGAGTGGGAGGGGGGGAGGATGGGGAAACCCACGGGTGATGTGTTAAATTAAAACACAAATATAATAAATAAAAAAGGAGAAAAAAAAAGAATCTCTCGCTAAAGATCTCAAGTACCTGAGTCAAAGAATATATTAAAATTAAGATGGTAGTTTCCTAAAATCTTCATCCCTATCAGATTTTGTAAGATGTACTATGAAAAATGTTGCAGCAGAAAAGTAATCCTCAGTCATGCCTAGCTACTAACACATGTGAGCTACAATAATTTCTGCCCTGGCAAGACATTCCCACTGGTGCTTTAATGGTGTGAACATAATGGAACAATCAACAACTGTTTGACAGGATTTAAGTATCACTTCCCAAGAAGAACCACATACCTGGCTTCATGATCGGATACAAAACTATGTCTAGACAGAACATTGGGTCCATAGATAGAGGAGAACTTGGTCTATGAATCTGCAAAGTAGAAATATTATTAGATAAGCTCCTAATGACTTGGCTTTATATACATGGATTAATTCATCTCTCAACACTCATCATTGAAGCTTTTTATTTTTATTTATATATTTGCAAAAAGTGGGGGATACTATTTGTTTATTGTAGCTTTATCATCATCATTTAAATGTAAAGGTGAATTTACTTAGTATCTTTTTTTTATTTAAAAATTTAAACTTGTTAAGTCAGGATACAAAGTAAAAATATAATGATTTCATAATTCACAAAGAAAATGCTAAATTTGGGGTTTTACATCAGTAAGTCCTAGAAAAAAATTTTCTCTGAGATCAGATGGGAGATGATTACAAAAAACTTTCAAGGGTTAATGGAAGACTTCTAAAAGCATCCAGAATTGAATATGTTCATGTACTTGTAGTTGGGAATTATACTTCTAGAATCTGTAGCAGAGGTAACTTACAAACAAAAATTGCATGTACTTATGCTTTTTATAATCCTTGATTCATGGTATGGATATGATTTTCAAGAAAACAAACATTCCCATGTTCTTTTACAGTAATCATCAATGGCTCTCATTCTGAAGGCACATGCCTTGCCTTCTACACTTAACTTCACATTCTCATTTTACTTTCACATTTTTAGGAAAGCATATAATCCTTTAATTCTGAAAGAATTTTAATTATTCATTATGAAAGGCTCACCAGGGAAGGCAAGGAAATCATACCTTCTTTTAGTCATACTGTAAATGATGTACAGATCATTTAGTTGTTACGATCTTCTTACATCTTTTCTCAATAAAGTTTTCTAGATAGAATAAATTACCAGATTTATATTTGTGTTGTCCAAACACAGGAGCAAATTTCATTTCATGTATGGTCAATTTGTCAACATTCATGTACTTTATACTTTCCTAAGTCTCAAAATATTTGTAGAAATTTGAAAAAATTGAAACATTATGCATAAATTTAGTTCTAATAGGAAAAAAATTGCTGATACTATGATATTAACCACCTTTGAATACACTGTAGAATACATGGTCCTTGGTGCTATCGGATCTAGTCAAATCTACAGTGTCAGAGGCAATGCATCTGTTATCAAAATACCTCTCTTTCTGGCAGGGTCTTAAATCAGTGACTTCAGAATAATTTAATATGAGGACAGTCATGCAGGTAAAGACATTTTAAAGACTATTCATTGCAGTGATATGCCACTAATAATTCAATGGCCATTACTTTCAATCTACTAGTTTTGTAAGAGATAAAATGGGTTTGGATTCTTGTATAATTGTCTCGATTGATTCAGCCATGTGAGATATAAATCCTTCTCTTGTTCTTAACAGGGTAACTGGATTAAGATGAGAGATGCATATCTGCCTTTTTTGAAATTTTAAATTATAAACTTCAGTTTGTTATGTTTTAAAACAAATAAGTGTATTTCTTTTACATATGTGGCCTTAGTATATCATTTTTAGGCTTTGCTACATTAAATGTGTTATTTCTTCTGTCAACAAATTTTGGTGTGAGGCTGGGACATAGCTAGTGTTTAACTAGATGCTCTTCTGGAGGACTTTAGTTCAGTTTCCAGATACAGGTTCAGATGGCTCACAACTGCATATGACTCAGTTCCAGATGATCAGACAGACTCTTTTGTCCTGCACAGCACCTGCATACTAGTGGTAGACATTCACACACACACACACACACACACACACACACACACACACACACACACACTTAAATAAAAATAAAATTGTTCAAAGAAATTCCCATGCATGCATGTCACAAATTTTAATCATACTTACTGCCTGACATTCTGTGTCTTGTCTCTTGTCTCAATTCCTGGCTGAACCCCCTTCTTTGCCCAGATCACTATTTTTTTTCTAAATGAAAGTATGCATAGAAAGGAAAATATGCTATTTTTCCTCCTGAGTCCAGATAATCTTGCACAACATCATCTTTCCCGGTTCCAGGCATATTGATATAAATGATCTCTTATAATGCTGGATATTTCCATAGTATTCCTGAATTATGAGATGAAAATGCACACTCATTAATTCTGTTAGGTCAAAAGGAAAACATAGTTAACTACAATATTTCCATTGTACTGAATGAATTTTCCTTGAATTGTGAGAAGATATTCATAAGACTCAAGAAGCAATGAAAACTTACAAAGCTAAGGAAACTCACAAAAGTTATGAAAGTCTCAAGGCCTCTCCAAAAATTTTAAAAGCAGTAAAGAATTCCCATTGAGAGAGAAACTCTTCTCTAGGTGCTGTAAACCAGGTGTGCAGAGAACTACAACAAAGGAGCTTTTGTGCCAGCATCCCTGTTGCATGAGATCTCCAGTGATGTACCGTGCTTGAGAGTCATCTACATTCTTCTCAGTAATTCATCCCTATATTGTCATAAGTAACTTCAAAAGTTCATCTGTTCACTAAGACACACTTGGGAGGATTTTTTTTTTAAGTATTTCACTAGTGCCCTACATGGGACAAATGGGTGTTTATTCATGTCTTTCCAGGAAATGTCATACAATATCTCTTAAATAAAGATAAGCCTGTTTTGTTTTTATTTTTATTTCAGATTTTATACTGTGTTTAGCCTACCCCATGACAGCACTCTTATACCAAAGATAAAACATAACTGTTGTTTATTTATTTACCTTTTTGCATGCTCACTGATTTCCCCTTCCTCTTCTCCTCACTGTCCCTCCCATCACTTTCCCCATCTCCACACTCCATCCACTTCTCCTCCTCACTTTCCGTTCAGAAAATGGCAGGCTTCCCATGGATGTCAACCAGCCATGGGATATCAAGTTGTAGTGAGACTAGGCAACTCCTCTGCTATCAAGGCAGAATGAGGAAATCTGGTAGGAGGAAAGGATCCCAAAAGTCAGAGACAGCCCCTGTACCCACTGTTAGGGGGTCCATAAGAAGACCAAACTACAAACTGTGAGATATATGCAGAGGGCCTAGATCAGTCTGGAGCATGCTCTGTGGCTGTTGTCTCAGTATTTGTGACCTAGAGCAGGAGGAATAAGGATAGGGGAGAATGAATGACGAGAGTATTGGGAGAGACAATTGGATTCTGTGGGCAGCTCTGGGACAAGCTAGAAACTTAGAGCAATGGTAACTCCTTGGAATCTATCAGAGTGACCCTAGCTAAGAATCCTAGCAATGGAGGATGTGGATCCTAAATCTGTAACCAGGCAAGACTTCCAGTGGAGAGTCTGGGACACCAACTCAAACACAAACACTTTGACCTAAAATTTGTCCTGCCTACAAGATGCGCTGGCATAAAGGTGGCACAGAAATTGTGGGGGTGACCAACCAATGACTGGCCCAGTTTGAGACTTATACCATGAGAGGGAGCTTACCCTTGAAAGCCAGGATGATAGCCAAGCTAGAAACCTAGGGTAGAAACAAACATGACTGGCTAGTAATATTAATAACAGTAATAATAATAATGAAGCGATTCCTAATAATAATCTGCTACACTCACAGATTGGTGCTTATCCCACCTGACATCAGAGAGAATTAACCCATTAATTGATGAAAACAGATGCAGACACTCCAGCCAAACATTAGATAAAACACAATTTTAAAATATAATAAACATCATTATTGTAATTTTGGACCCCATGGCATGCATAGTGGAGGATGAATGTTGCTATGTACACCTTATCACCAGGTAGTGAGAATTGCCATTGATCCAGAAAAGCCAGCTCAGTTGCTTTTGCAATAACAGAGTCTTTAACTTACCTCATTGTTTATGTGATTTAATTTGAATGAAAGACAAGTCTCTTTTCCCTTTAGAATATTAGGATTCAACTGTAGGGAAGCAATTGGAAATGAAGATACATTTTTTTAACAATATAGTAAGAATGTATAATTTGAAGGTTATAAGAGTCCAAAAAATAAGGTTAACCTAATTGTTTTATATCAAAGAGCCAAGTGAAGTTTAAAAAATGTTTCAGAGATAAAATAAAGAATACTCAAGGGGATATGCAAAACATCTTAAGCACAGAGAAATAGAGGGGCACAGGAGTCACACATAATGGAAGATATTGTAGGCAAACAACAACTTCCATAAGTAGTCAGAGCTGGATATTATTCCTTATGTAAACTTCATTCAAAGAACAATAGTTCAATAATGCTTTGGTAGTTTTTTTTTTTTTTATTAACATTTTCAAACTTAAAAAGACTTATTTATTACTTTAAGGACTTTTCAGGTACAAATAAAAATAAAATCAATATTTATGACTTGCTGATATGGCAGCAATTACTGGGCTACCAGCCAAACAGGATGTCATCTTCACATGCTAAGATAGAAGATGAATACTCACTATATTGGAATGAGACAGACCTGGTGAGGGCAGGTATGTTGCAAATAGAAGACCCAGTGGGGAAAAAATAAGTGGGAAAACATCAGCTAAGAGATGACATGGGTAAGAAGGCTGTCGTTATTACTGCCATGTTTTCACCCCTCTTTGTGTATTGTAAAGGCTATTTTTTATTTCAGTATACTTTCAAAATACAGGTCAATGTAGTTATACTCAGAAACAAGAAATAATGAGACAGTGCACAGTTGTAGAAGAATATAACAATAGACTCATGAGGCAAAAAAAGATAAGACGCATCTATCTAATGATGTTGGATCATTTGCCTCTCTGAAGAATAAGTCCATAAAGTGTCACAGTGTATCTGTCTTAGAAGAGACTAGTCAGTCCAAAAATTCTGAATGTTTGACTTTCTTTTTTTCTGAAGTGAAAAAGCTTTTTTTTTAAAAAAAAAAAATTATGATATTTGTATTTTAATTTTACACATCAGCCATGGGTTCCCCTGACCTCCCCTCTACCGTCCCCGCCCCTACCCTCTTGCGATCCCCTCCCCTCCATTCCCATCTCCTCCAAGGACAAGACCCCCCTGGGGATCCTTTGAAACCTGGTGGATTAAGAACAGGTAGGTTCAGTCCCCTCCTTCCAGGCTGAGCAAAGTGTCCCTGTGTAAGCCCCAGGTTCCAAACAGCCAGCTCATGCACTAAGGACAGGTCCCAACACACAGCCTGGATGCCTCCCAAACAGTTCAAGCTATTCAATTTTCTCACTTATCCAGAGGGCCTGATCCAGCTGGGGTCTCCACAGCCTTTGGTTCATAATTCATGTGCTTCCATTCGTTTGGCTATTTGTCCATTTGCCTCTCCAATCTTGGTATCAACAATTCACGCTCTTACAGTCCCTCTGCTTTCTCAACAATTGGAGTTCTGGAGCTCCACCTGAGGCCTGGCTGAGGATCTCTGCATCCTCTGTTGTGTATATGTACAATATTTTCTTTATCCATTCTTCAGTTGAAGGGCACCTAGGTTGTTTCCAGGTTCTGGCTGTTACAAACAAAGCTGATATGAACATAGTTGAGCAAATGCCATTGGGTATGATTCAGCATTCTTTGGGTATATGCCCAAGAGTGCTACAGCTGGGTCTTGAGGGAGATGGATTTCCAATTTTCTAAGGAAGCACCATATTGATTTCTAAAGTGGCTATACAAGTTTGAATTCCCACCAGCAGTGGAGGAGAGTTCCCCTTGCTCCACATTCTCTCCAGCATAAGCTGTCTTCTGTGTTTTTGATCTTAGCCATTCTGACAGGTATAAGGTGGTATCTCAGAGTTGTTTTGATTTGCATTTCCTGGATAATTAGGGATGTTGAGCAATTCCTTAAATGTGTTTCAGCCATTTGAACTTCCTCAGTTGAGAATTCTCTGTTTAGTTCTATAGCCCATTTCTTAATTGGACTGTTGGGCATTTTGATGTCTAATTTCTTGAGTTCTTTATATATTCTGGATATCAGCCCTCTGACAGATATGGGGTTGTTGAAGACATTTTCCTATTCTGTAGGCTGTCACTTTGTCTTGTTGACTATGTTCTTTGCTCTACAAAATCTTCTCAGTTTCAACAGGTCCCATTGATTGATTGTTTCCTCAGTGTCGGTGCTACTGATGTTATATTTAGAAAGTGATCTCCTGTGCCAACGTGTTCAAGAGTACTTCCTACTTTCACTTCTATCATGTTCAGAGTAACTGGATTTATGTTGAGGTCTTTGATCCACTTGGACTTAAGTTTTGTGCATGGTGACAGATCTGGATCTATTTGTAGCCTTCTACACATTGACATCCAGTTATGCCAGCACCATTTGTTGAAGATGCTTTCTTTTTTCCATTGCATATTTTTTGTTTCTTTGTCAAAAATCATATGTTCATAGGTGTGTGAGTTAATGACATGGTCTTCAATTCGATTCCATTGGTCCACATGTTGGTTTTATGATAGTACCAAGTTGTTTTTATTATGGTAGCTCTATAATACAGCTTGTGGTTGGGGATTGTTATGCCTACAGGGGTTGTTTTATTGTACAGGATTCTTTTGGCTATCCTGGGTTTTTTGTTTTTCCATATGAAGTTGAGTATTATTCTTTCCAGGTCTGTGAAGAATTGTGTTGGTAATTTGATGGGGATTGTGTTGAATCTGTAGATTGCATTTGGTAAGGTCACCATTATTACTTCGTTAATCCTGCCTATCCATGAGCATGGGAGATCTTTCTATTTTCTGACATCTTCTGCAATTTCTTTTTTCAGGGACTTAAAGTTCTTGTCATATAGGTCCTTCACATGTGCAGTTAGAATAACCCCAGGGTATTTTATATCATTTGTGGTTATTGTAAAGGGTGATGTGTAGTGGAATCCCATCCCAGCCTTTGCCAGACCCTGCAACCTACCCCTTAATTGTAAGTTACCCCACAAAATAAACCTCCCTTTTAACTATGTGGAGTGGCCTAAATAATTTCACCAATAGTGATGTATCTCTGATTTCCTTCTCAGCCTGTTTGTCTATTGTATATAGGAGGGATACTGATTTTTTTGAGTTAATCTTGTATCCTGCTGTGTTGCTGAAGGTTTTTATAAGCTGTATCAGTTCCTTGGTTGAATTCTTGGGGTCACCTATGTATACTATCATGTGATCTGCAAATAGGGAAAGCTTGACTTCTTTCTTTCCAATTTGTATCCCCTTAATCTTCTTATGTTGTCTTATTGCTCTGGCTAGAACTTCAAGTACTTTATTGAATAAGTATGGGGAGTGGGGACAGCCTTGCCTTGTTCCTGATTTTAGTGGTATTGCTTTGACTTTCTCTCCATTTAATTTGATGTTGGCTGTTGCCTTGCTGTAGATTGCCTTTATTGTGTTTAGGTATGTTCCCTGTATTCCTGATAGCTCCAAGATATTTATCATGAAGGGGAGTTGGATTTTGTCAAATGCCTTTTATGCATCTAGTGAGATGATCATGTGGTTTTTTCTGAGTTTGATTCTATGGTGTATTACATTGATGGACTTTCAAACGTTGAACACCCTTGCATCCCTGGGATGAAGCCTACTTGATCATGGCGGATAATTGTTTTGATGTGTTCTTGGAGTCTGTTTGCCAGTATTTTTTGAGTATTTTTGCATCAATGTTCATGAGGGAGATTGGTCTGTAGTTCTTTTTCTTTGTTGCATCTCTTATTGGTTTAAGAATCAGGGTAATTTTAGCCTCATAGAAGGAGTTTGATAATATTTTTTCTGCTTCTATTGTGTGGAACAATTTTAAGTTTATTAATATTAATTCTTCTTTGAAGGTCTGGTAGAATTCTGCACTGAAACGCCTGGTCCTGGGCTTTTTTTGGTTGGGAGACTTTTAATGACTGATTCTATTTCCTGAGGGGTTATTGGACTATTTAAATGGTTTATCTGGTCTTGATTTAACTTAGGTATGTGGTACCTATCCAGAAAATTACCCACTTCTTTTAGATTTTCCAGTTTTGTGGAGTAGAGGTTTTTGAAGTATGACCTGATAATTCTCTGGATTTCCTCATTGTCTGTTGTCATGTTTCCCTTGTCATTTCTGATTTTGTTAATTTGTATACTTTCTCTCTGTCTTTTGGTTAGTTTAGATAAGGGCTTGTCTATCTTGTTTATCTTCTCAAAGAAACAACTCTTTGTTTCATTAATCCTTCGTATTGTTCTCTTTATTTCTATTTTATTGATTTCAGCTCTCAATTTGATAATTTCCTGGTGTCTGTTCCTCCTGGGAGATTTTGGTTCTTCCTGTACAAGGGCTTTCACGTGTGCTGTCAAGTCATTAGCATGAGATTTCTCCAGCTTCTTTATGTGCGCATTTAGTGCTATGTATTTCCCTCTTAGCACTGCTTTCATAGTGTCCCATAAGTTTGGGTATGTGGTGTATTCATTTTCATTGATCTCTAGGAATTTTTTAATTTCTTTCTTTATTTCTTTCTTAATCCATTGGTGATTCAGTTGAACATTATTCAGTTTCCATAAAATTGTAGGAATTCTGTAGGTTTTTTTTTTTGTTTGTTTGTTTGTTTGTTTTGTTGTTGTTGAAATGTAACTTTAAACTATGGTGGTCTGATAGAACACAGGAGATTATTCCAATTGTTTTGTATCTGTTGAGATTTGCTTTTTGGCCAAGTATGTGTTTGATTTTAGAGAAGGTTCCATGGGGTAGTGAGAAGAAGGTATATTCTTTTATGTTTGGGTGGAATGTTCTGTAGATATTGATTAAGTCCATTTGAGCCATAACATCAGTTAAGACCATTATGTCTCTGTTAAGTTTCAATTTGGCAGATCTGTCCAGAGGTGAAAGTGGGGTGTTGAAGTTTCCCACTATTAATGTGTGGGTGCCTTTTTGTTTGGGGCATAAATATTCATAACTGAGACTTCATCTTGGTGGATCTTTCCTGTGATGAGTATGTAATGTCCTTCATCATTTCTTTTGATTGATTTTAGTTTGAAGTCTATTTTGCTGGATATTAGGATGGCTACACCAGCTTGCTTCTTAAGACCATTTGATTGGAAAGTCTTTTCCTAGCTTTTTTGTTTTTAGGAGGTGTCTATCTTTGAATTTGAGGTGTGTTTCTTGTATGCAGCAGAAAGATGGGTCCTGTTTTCATACCGATTCTGTCAGTCTGTGTCTTTTTATAGGTGAATTGAGTCCATTGATATTAAGGTCTATTAATGCCCAGTGATTGTTCATTCCTGTTACTATTTTTATTATTTGTTAGTAGTGTGTGTGTCCTTCTCTTCTTTGGGGTTTACTGCTGTGGGTTATGTATTGCCTGTGTTTTCATGGGTGTATCTGCCTTCCTTAGGTTGGAATTCTACTTCTAGTGCTTTCTGTGTGGCTTGGTTTGTGGATAAGTATTATTTATATCTGTTTTTGCCTTGGATGGTCTTGTTCACTCCATCTATGATGATTGAAAGTTTTGCTGAGTATATCAGTCTAGGCTGGCATCCACGGTGTCTTAGTGTCTGCATTATATCTGTCAAGCTTCTTCTGCCTTTCAAAGTCTCCATTGAGAATTCGGGTGTTATTCTGATGGGTTTGTCTTTATAAGTCACTTGGCTTTTTCCTTTGCTGCCCTTAATATTCTTTCTTTTTTCTGTACGTTTAGTTGTTTAGTTATTATGTGGCAAGGGGACTTTTTTGGGGGGTCTAGTCTGTTTGGTGTTCTACAGGCTTCTTGTATCTTCGTAGGCATTTCCTTCTTTAAGTTGGGAAAGTTTTCTTCTATGGTCTTGTTAAATATATTTTCTGTGCCTTTGAGTTGGTATTCTTATTCCTGTATCCCTATTATTTGTAGGTTTGGTCTTCCCATGTGTCCCAAATTTCTTGGAGATTTTGGGTCATGGCTTTGTTGGTTTTAGTGTTTTCTTTGTCTGTTGAATCTATTTCAGTTACTGTATCGTCAACACCAGAGATCCTCTCTTCCATCTCTTGCATTCTTTTGGTTATACTTGTATCTGAAGTTCCTGTTTGTTTACTCAGATTTTCTATTTCCAGCATTCCTTCTGCTAGTGTCTTCTTCATTTTTTCTATTTCCCTCTTCAGGTCTTGGATTGTTTCATTGCTTTTTCATGATTTTCTTTCAGGGACTTATTGTTTTCTTCTGTTTTAATTGTCCTTTCCTCTAGTTTTTTATAGCATTCTTCCCATTTTTTGTTTGTCTGTTCCTCCACTTTATTGTTGATTTCTTCTATATAAGGCTCTAGCCTCTTCATGATGTTACTTATAAGGTTATTTTCTTCTGTTTCTTCCATTCTGTGAAGTTTAGGTCTAGCTGTTGGAGAAGGGCTAGGTTCTGATGATGCTGTATTGCTCTTTATTTTGTTGTATGTACTTCTGCCTTATGTCTGCCCATCTCCTTGTGGATTGGTTCTTGTTCTTATCAGTGTACTATTCCAGACAGAGCTGACAGATTTAGGGAGCCTCTCTCTGGTCCAGATGGAAGCTCTTGGCCGGATGGGAGCTCTGGTCCAGATGAGAGTGTTGGCTGGATAGGAGCTGAGGTCTGGACGCTGAGTCTCAGGAAGTCCCTAGGGTCTTCTTAGCTTGTCCAGATGGGAGCTCCTCTTGTCCAGATTGGAGTTCCAGGATAGGATGGAAGCTCTGGTCCAAATGGGAGTTCTGGAGCAGGATGGTTGCTGGGGCTCTGTGGACCAGATGGGAGTTCTGGGGCAGGATGAAATGCTGGACTCTTGTCAGTAAGTCTCCAGAATTGTCTGGGCTCTCCTGCAGACTGGTGTGGGGGCTAGGCGTTGAATTTGTAGTGTCCACCAGAGGGTCTCTCTGGTCCAGATGGGAGTTCTGGGGTGGATGGGAGCTGGGAGCTGGGAGCTGGTCTCTGAGTCTCAGGAAGTGGCTGGGGTCTAGGGCAAATGGGTGTGGGGGCAGGTTATGGAGATGGCAGGGTCTGCCTCCTGCAGTCTTGGAAAAGGGGAGCCTTCCTGAAGGGCCCGAGGAATGGCTGGAAACTGGGGCCAAGTTGGCCAGGTCCTCCCAGGATAGTTGGTGCCCAGGGGTGGGACCCAGATTTGGGCCTCTCTGGGTGTGACCCCAGGCACTCACCCCTGGTCCTGGTGGGAGTTCCATGGCAGAATGGAAGCTGGGGGCTGGTCTCTGAGTCTCAGGATGTGGCTGGGATCTTGGGCAAATGGGTGTGGGGGCATGGTGTGGAGACTGCAGTGTCTGCCTGCAGTCTTGGAAAAGGGGAGCTTTCCTGCAGCACCTGCAGAATCTTGACTTTCTTCAGTATTATGTGGAGTAAAAGGAGAGAGAGAGAGAGGAAATATTTAATATCACCTGGAACTACAAAGAGAGAAAGTATTTGGAATAAAATTTATCCTGGCTATGCTGACAACATTACAAAGCCATTTCAACATTACCATTTGGAAACAAAGCATGGAAAGACACACAAAGCATATTCTGGCATCATAGTTTTGTTTTGTTCCTAACTCTTAAATTAATGTTGCCTTCAGTAAATTCAAAGATTTTAATATCTAAATGATAACACTTATCAAACTCTTATATTTATGTTAAAACATTTACAAGAATGCTTACTCTAGACAAGATAATGTTGAACATGGTGGTGGTGATGGTGATAATGATGGTGGTGGAATCATTTCACTTTTGCTATAACATAACATACCTGAAGTGATTTCCCAACTTACCACAATGTTCTCTTAGCTACAAACATCATAGAGTAATCATCTTTAAACAGAGAAGAGACTGTACTCATCTATTGGGTGCTCAACTACACTGTTTCTGCTATGTTATTTATTACTATTATTATTTTTGTTTGTTTTTCAAAACAGGGTTTCTCTGTTTTTCCTGTCCTGGATCTTACTCTGTAGACCAGGCTGGCCTTGACCTCACAGAGATCTGCTTGGCTATACTTCTCAGGTGCTGAGATTAAAGGTGTGTGCCACTATCACCTGGCTGTTATTTATTTTTAACAAACATTCAGAATTTTAGAGGCTCATATCTCTTAAGCTTTTTTGTAACTTAAGATACTTCTTAACTATTCAGATTTGTTTTTAGTTACACTTCCATTTTAGTTCTGAGCCCACATGTTTGTGAATTCAAACATGTTGAAATTATATTCATTTTCCTTAGATGGAAATTATATTTAGACAAAGAGTTGTTTCTAAAGTTTGAAAAATAATTGGATTTGAAAATGCAGATCATTATATGGATTTTAATGAATTAAATTTTGGCACTATGATTCTCACACTTATAAAAATAGTTCTCAAGAAAATACCAATACAAGTACATGAATTGACAGAGTTGTTGATTATATCATTATTATGGCAATAAAATAACACAAAAAATTGAAATGCAGATAGAAATTCCTAATATGCAACTATATTATAGGATTTGTTTGGTCTTTGTATACATAGTTATCTAAAGATAATTTTTCCTGTAATTATATACAAACATGGGATTAATATCCACTTCAATTTAATCATATTTGGGGCAAACAGCTTAATGTTATTTACGCTCTGAAAATGCCTTACATTTTACCCTAGAATAATGTAGAAAATGACATTAAACTTCAATACATTTTTAAGTTTCTACCTTCTCCAAGTTAATGCTTGATAAAGGAATCAAGAGCAGTCTAATGGAAGGTAGAAGCACAGGCCAAGCCTTTTCTCATCTTGACCTCTTCTGCTCTTATGGTTTCAGTGTTGAAGAGAGTTGGACTTGAGAAAGCATGGCTCGGTGGAGGAGTCATTTTTGTTTTGTTTTGTTTGGACTTATGTTTATCAAGTACTATTTACATTTCCCCCTGTCTGTCCAAAATAATTTGTTCAAATTGAGTTTTCAAATGTTGACTACTTAGAGAATTGACAGATGATTTGAACCATGATGTCTGATGTCTTCTTATCCCATCCTTAAAAACAAACTGTAGAAGCTTTGTTTCATATTGTGTTCTTTGGTTATCAGTCCAAGTCTTGGAGATCTGGAGAGAAGGGACTTTCAATGTCTCTGTCTTCAGTTCACCACTTCAGTAAAGAAGACCTGTCATAAAATTGGAAGAAATATCACTTTAAAACATAGGAAATAGAATTCCAGGTATGTGCCTGGCATTTCACACTCATAAAAAATGTGTCATGAAAATGAAATATAATCAATATATCAAAAAGAATGGATGGCTGTTTATCATGCTCAGTGTTGAAAAAGCAACACTTTTAACAGCAAACTGTGTTCCTAGCATTGTTCATACTCAAGGACACACTGGTCTCCTCTTTGGCGCTATAGCATTCAACCAAAGATAATTTTCACCATGTGCCTTTGGAAGTTTACAGATTTTGTATTCAGTGTCAGAGTCATATAGCCAACACACAAATTTTAGATAATATTCTCATGTAGCAAATTCTTCAGTAAGAGAGACTAATTAACTTGCCAAATCTTTTTTTTTTTTTCAGACAGCATAAATGCAATAGATTCTTGCTTAATAAAATATTCCACTCCCCAGACATGGCAAATTTCCATGTGACCATTTTTCCAGGTGTCCCAGCCCAAGTTCAGAATTAGTGAGCAAACATCAACAGTGGCAAAAAAATACTAAATAACATGTTTTATCATTAAAAATATGGTACTCATTATTATTATTTCTCACACAATGAATCATGACCAGAGTTTCTTCTCCGTCAACCCCTTCCATCTCCTCCCGCACCATGTCTCTCTGTGAGATCCACTTTGCCCTCTATTTACCATCAGAAAAGAGTAGATCTTCAAGAGACAGCAATGAAAGATGACAAAACAAGATCCACTAAGACAAAGAAAATGTCCTCCTATCAGGGCAGAACAAGGCTGCTCAAATAGAAGAAAAAAGAGTCTTAAGAACAGGTAAAAGATTCAGAGACACACAGGACTCCTACAATATGATACAGATGCAAACATGTCTAAATATAATAAATATTATTAAGGAGGTACAAATTTATTAATCTGACAACAAATAAGATTAAAAATTATTTAAATTTTTGAATGTATTTTTGAAAACTTAAAATGATTCTTTATCTTATAATTTCTGAATAAAATTCTGATTCAAGATCACTGAAGTTAATTTACATTTGCCTTGTAGTGTTAAGACAATGTGAATAATTTATAATTAACATGTCTTTTTGAAAAAATATGTACATATCTATTGCATTTAATATATTTACATTTATGAATACATACTTCATTCTGTTTTTAATTATGTTTTTAAGTGATCATCTTATTCTATTATTCATTTTCATCAGAAATTATGTTGGAATTTAGACTGTAATAATCTATTTGAAGACAGAAATATAAGAAAATAGTTATACAAAATAAACAAAAACATTGTAAATTGTATGTGGGTTTCTTTTTATTCAATCATTTTTGCCATACTATATTCTTACAGTAGTTAAATTTAGTTTTATTTTATGGAGCTATTGATTCAAATACCTTTTAGTTTTATTATTCTGAATGCATATTTACCAAAATAGGAAAATCAAAATAGATATTATTTTGCAATTCTTACCTAGATTAAACATATGTATAGGTTTTTATGTACTTGGTCTGGCTAACAGGTATAAGCAACTCTCAGAAAAAAATCTTTTGTTTTTTACTGGAACTCTTTTGAATTTTCTCTAGTCACTTTTCTCTAAATCCTTGGATAATGATTATCAGTGACTTCAATAAAGCAAACATGCAAATATTGCATTTTTAAGAAAATGTGTTTGAGCTCTTCCAATATTTTGGAAAAATGTCACTCTGCCCAATTCCTTTTTATGGACTTCCCATAGCACCTAGGCTGAAGTTACAGATATCAGCTCTCACCCTATATTACCTAGACTCTTGGGCAGAAGTCAACAGTGCTCCAAAGTCTTGACACAGGCAAAATGTCCCTACAGAACTAGCTTCTGAAACTGTAGCATTCCATTTGTGGACATTCATAAACACGAGATATATCAACTTGAGGTATTGTATGTGCTACATTGTGGAGAGCAATATCCAAGGTGACATTTTTTTTCAACTTTTCCATGGTAAGGAGGGCTGATCACTACTTAAAATAGTTTGTGGAATGGGTACAATTGAGTTCAAGATACAGCAGGACAGGAAATAGTAGACAATTACCACTGTGCTCCTCTTGCTACTTTGTCTTTGTCTATAAACAGGATGATGGGGCATTGAATAGCGATATATAAATACTCAAGTCCTCTTTTGCACATTTTGGTAATTATTAGAAAAAATAAAATAGCACAGATGTTGAAAAATGAATGTAGTCTCACTTAAACACAGAATGAATTTTTACTTCTTTTCAAAATAATTGGTCAAAATTTGCATAAAAATTTATGACATACCTTTCAATAATTTTAAAATAACATGTGATAATGTATAGTAGAAATAATCTTTCATGAAAGTAAGTTTATAAAAGCAGTAAACTTGCTGTTTCATAATCTATACAACTATTTCAGCACACAATTATATGTTTTTAAAAATGGAAGAAGCCTATGGTAAAGTTGTACTTTTAGTAAAATGTAAAACTTATAATCAGAATGTCACACATAGATAAACAAGGTTCCAGACTTTAAATATCAATATGGTAGCTTGCAAATACATTAAACCTAAAAAACAACAACAAAAATATCACTAGGAGATAATTCAGGCTTTAAAAGGACCTTCCACTTTAAGAAAAAATCATTTTATTTTCCACTCAGAAAGCAATTTCCTATTTTAAAACTCCATGTCTAACTTTGACATTAAACTAATATGTATTGATTCATATCTCTCTGGTTATACTAGAGAATATTGATTCATATGTTAAAAAAATTATGGACACCCTTATCACAGTGTTCCTGAAATTAATATTTTAACATTTTCAAGAAGTAGCAATCTATTCTATCAGTATATTAATATTCTGACCTCAAAATTTCACATTTGTGGTAAAAGGATATGGAGAGAGGCTCTCTACTGTGTTATAGAATTTTGTCAGTATTGAACTGCACCTCTTCCTATCCAACAGTTTGTCCTTGCAGCTCTTGCTGTGAATATTAAGTGCTATGCACACAATTGATAAATATTTCACATCCAGCCTTGGGATAGTAAAACTGATTTTCCTTTTGGATGATGCTAAAAGCACAGCCTAGCCTTCTTTCTCTGTATTGTGTGACAAGGCTACATATTTCTAACATCCATTAACTTAAACTTATAGCATACATGTCATAGAATAACAAGACACAAGACCCTTCTCCTTACACAATGTGGTTTAATTGACAGTATATATATATATATATACACACTATTACAAAGACATATTTATTATACTAAACTCAGGACTATATATCCCCAGGCATT
Source organism: Onychomys torridus (assembly GCF_903995425.1). Taxonomy (NCBI): domain Eukaryota; kingdom Metazoa; phylum Chordata; class Mammalia; order Rodentia; family Cricetidae; genus Onychomys; species Onychomys torridus. Next base: position 53,261,222 of record NC_050452.1, on the reverse strand, counting down.
TGATGGTATTACTTTCATGTGGTAGAATGAGATGTGAATGCAATCTTGCTCAGACTGACTCATTTCTTACAGCACTGATTTGTAGTAAATATTAGTAGGGTGTAATGATTTTTAGGTCTTAAGAGTTTAAGCACAAAACCATAAAATAGCTATATGTGCAGAATGTAAAAATAAAAACAGTAACAAAAAGTACCAAGATGCTGCTTAACATGTCACTTTTCCTATTCAGCTCCACCACAAATAACTGACATTTGATTGACACATTGGAATAATATTCTTTAATTATTGTTATAAAGGCCACATATCTTACACAAACTGCTCTTGAGTTAGATGCTCTTCTTCAGCATATCTTCCTCATCGATCACATCTTCCTTGACCTTTCCTTAGGCTCACATGATGGAAATTTGCTTAAAAGAACCTCTAAGCTCTAAGTTCTTTAAAATAAAGGCTGATACCTACTCATGTGATGTTAATTTTTAATTATGACATTATTTTTTTCTATTTATTTATAGAGTAAATTACAAATATTCAATAGATGATATAATATGTAACAAACAAATTCTAATGTTTCATGTTTTCCAAGATATAAATAGTTATTACTTCTTCATTCTGGAAAGCTTTAAATTCTTCTATTTATTTACAACATATGAAATGAATTCCTATGATTTTTAATGGAATCACTATGTTGTATAGGCACTCATTCTTAAGTAGAAGCTAACATATTTGTTACATATAAATAGATAAAAATGGAATAGTAGTCACAGGGCTGAAAATGACTAGAGTGCATGAATGAAAGAGGTAACAACAGTAGGTTCTCATACATATGTTAGGTAGAAATGATAAGTGCTTGTGATCTGTACCGTATCCTAGTGATCATAATGTTTAACAGCAACTAAACATTCAAACTCATATGTGTCAGATTCTATGCTTGGCTTCAGAAATATTTTAGTAAATAATATAGTGATATAGGATCACCTCAAATACATAGGAATTTTGCACAGGAAGTTACATGGTATCAGTCAAGGCTACAAATTTATCTAGAACATTGCTCTCAAGGCATACTTACTCTTACAGCTTTGTGAAATGTGACCTACTTCACTCAGTTTTACTACTATCTGATTTATATATTGATTTATTGACAATATCATATTGGAAACATATATGTTCATTCAACATAATCCTATTGTAAGCATGTTAAATGCCATCAATGAAAGTTATTTTACCATCTCTAATAGCCTGAATGTACTATAAATATGAATTGGAAATAATTATTTATAAATGAACTTGTTGGGGAGAGCTTGTAAATGCAACGTATTTTCAGAAATTGTGGAATTAATTATATTGCTCAAGAAAACAATTGCCTCAAAAAACATTTATAAGAGTTATACCTTGAAAGCTTTGCACTGGATGCTCTTCTAGAGAGCAAGCAGGGTTAGCTTCCCAGCACCCACAGGGTGGCTCACAAACATCTGTAACCACAGTCCCAAGGGATCCAACACTTTTTAGGTTGTCATGGGCACTGTACAGAAATACATGCAAACAAAAATGTATAGAGATAAATTTTTAAAATTAAGTAAAAAATTTTTAAAAGAAATATGATTTTTTTAGACAAATTACTTAAAGAATTGAACATTCCAATGAACACTCAAATCTACTTATCAAACACACTGCAGATGACCAGATACACAATGGGTGCTTAAGACAGAGTGAATTTAATAAACACCATCCTAGTAATCATATTGCTAAAAATTCTTGACAGATTTACTTAATTAATATGAAAAAAGCAATGTTGGAACATGTCTATTTAAGGGGAAAATTAAACGTTTGTATTCTAATACAAATAATGCCATTAAGAATTTAAACTTGAGCTATTAAAATCACTAAATACAAAAAAGTCACTTATGTTAATGGTGAAATAATTGGCACATTTGTGACAAATAATTTCATGAAGGCTTTTAGAATGCTGTTACATCCATTCCATAAATTGTACTCATAATTCATTATATCACAGTAGTTTTGGATCTATGTAAGATAGTTCTTATAAAATTGTTTAGTGTACCATAGCTTAAAATGGGAAAACTCTAAAGAATGTATTTGCCTAAGCAACGGAAATATGTGAGTAAATTTTAGTGGTATGCATTCACTAAATAGGTTGTAGAAAAAAAAGTTTAAAAGCTTGGAAAATGGAAAGGAGGCAATATTAGCTGAAAAGGCAGTTCATAAAAAATAATACCACATAATTCCTATGTATTATGAGCCTTATCTGTAATATATCAGCAAGCTTCCAAATCTTAGAATACACACATGACAAGAAGTTATTTCTCAATATCTTAGTATGCTCTGGAAATGCAGGGAGATATTCAATGTCAATGTTCATCCACCATCCAAGATTTTTTTTTCTGATTACATAATTTCAGGATAAGTTCCCAGTGACCATGGTTGAATTGAAGAGAATGAAGAGTTGTGACCATGACACAACAGTCCTACCAATTGTCAATCTAGGGCATCATCTACTGTGTTGTGTATCCAACAGTAAAGTAGAGCATTGGTGAACTTTGAGAAGTGATGGGAAACAACTGGATACTCATCACCACTATTTAAAAGCTGGATTTGAACCAGCACAGATTCAAGGAGGCACAGATATATCACCAAGAGACACAGTAAGGTATTAAGATCTCAAATATAACTAACATTTGTGTGGTAATGATTCTATCCTCAACAGTCATATTCCTGAACATGTCAACAGTATTCTGAGTTGGGAAAATACCTTTAAAGTGGATATCAAATAGTCTAAGTCAGTTTAAATTAATTGTAATCTCTTTTTGTTTTGTTTCTGTACAGTTTAAACGTTTGAAAAAAAGTACTTTCCTTCAGTGACAACAATTAAAACACAGTAATTATCAAAGAAACACAAAAAAAAATTAAAAAGTAATAATTATATCAAATGAGTGTTTAAAACAAGAGTATTTCCCTATGATCTCAGAAATATCAAATAATGTCAAAACAAATACATCAAATTTTATATTTACTATATTGTTGTCAATGGTAATCCTAGTAAGCATGCTGCATGTTGTTGTTTTTGTTTTTGTTTTTGTTTTGTCAAAATCTTAAAATAATAGTGCTTAAAAATTTATAGGTTATATAGTTACTTCTATAGTGGTAGTAGTTTCCACAGAATCTTAAAAGCAAATAAAAACACTTAAAATTTGCATCAATTTGACTCAGGCTCACTCGGCAAAATCAGATTAAGTGGAATAGCATTGATAGACTGTCCACTGGTTAAAATAGTAATGTTAAGTTCAAAAGTGTATACTCACATTTTTTTCCTTTTCCTGGGATTAAATCTAGTGTATTGCACATGGTATCCAAGCACCTTATCACTGAGCTACAATCCCTTTTAACCGAGAGAGGATTTAGCTAAGATGCTCAGGGTGGCCTTGAAATCATGATCCTGTTACCCCACTCCCCAACTATCTACAATTACATCATGCATCACAGACAACAACTCATAATTTTCACATTTTGTGTACAATAAATAATTGAGTTAATAAAATAACATTATCAAATATTTTCCTACTAACCATAATCATATATTATTTCAAGTCAACTTTGTTAAATATCTCATGTGAATTCTTCCTGAAGGTTGACTTAATTATGTTTATTAATTCTATCAATTTTCTTCATGTTTTGAGGAATCATTATATAACATATATGAAATACCATACAAAGCAATGTAAAGCACAAGTTTTGCTCTGGTCTTATGAGACAGGATCTTGATAAGCAGTCAAGGCTGACCTCAAAAATATCTATATTTACAGCCTCCTAAGCACTAACATTAAATTAAAAAAACAACACACCTGAGTACTTTCTAATCTGTTTTCTATCTCTCCTTATGATTTGTTTTCATTCTGTTTGTTTTGGTTTTTTTGAGACAGAGTTTCTCTGTGCAGTTTGGGTGCCTGTCCTGGATCTCTGAGTTTGAAGCCAGCCTGGTCTACAGAGATCCACCTAGCTCTGCCTCCCAAGTGCTGGGATTAAAGGCATGTACCACCACAACACGGCTTGTTTTGTTTGTTTCTTTTTTTTGTTGTTACTTTTTTTGTTATTTATTATATTTGTGTTTTAATTTTACATATCAGCCATGGCTTCCCCTGTCCTTCCCCCTCCCGTCCCCGCCCCCACCTTCCCCCAGCCCCTCCCCTCCATTCCCATCTCTTCCAGGGACAAGACTGGAGATTCATTTAAACCTGGTGGATTCAGTACAGGCAGGTCCAGTCCCCTTCTTCCAGGCTGAGCAAAGTGTCCCTGTGTAAGCCCCAGGTTCCAAACAGCCAGCTCATGCACTAAGGACAGGTCTGGATCCCACAGCCTGGGTGCCTCCCAAACAGTTTAAGCTATTTAATTGTCTCACTTATCCAGAGGGCCTGATCCAGCTGGGGGCTCCACAGCCTTTGGTTCATAATTCATGTGCTTCCATTTGTTTGGCTATTTTGTTTCTTAAGATAGGATCTTATGTACCGTATTCCCAAAATACTTTATATCTTTCTACAAAGACATTTACTCATTAACATAGATCACTTTTCTTTTTCACAGTAGATTCAGGGAGGAGAGTAATGAGAATATTATATACATGTATGAAATTTTCAAAGAACTACCTCAATACAAAATTGATAGCTGGGGTTGTTTATTACAGGTCCAGATCTATGTGAAAGCATGGTAGCTCTCAATTTTCAGTACAAAGACAATAGTAGTAGGATTGTCTGTGACAACTGATTTTTTTTTCTGCTAGTTACAAGTGATTTTGATGTATGAAGTGGCTGAAATTAATAACCAGTCCCTGTGTTGTAATTTCCTACCATTAATCATAGGATAAGTAGCACATGCGTAGAACCTTTTAGGCACTGCTCTCACTAACTCAATGAGTCTGCAGTTATAATTAATTTAAATTACATTGCTGGCATCATCAGAAGACCTATATAGAGTTTAACAAAAGAAACACCACTTACATAAAAAGGAAATTAAAAATTAGTATGTGCAATATATGTCCTTTGGGGAAAATCTATTTTTATTTCCTACTTTATTTGGGCAGTTATTGTTAATTAAATAGGTCATGATTTTTAGATTTGCTTAAAATAATTCCTCACCTGCTAATAATATATAACAAATAAGATGTAACCTGTTTTCCTAGATTATTTGTGCTATGCCATTAAAATAATTGTGAACATTAAATAAAGGATGTATTTTCTTTCTTTTTTTAAAATTATATTTGTGTTTTATTTTTTTATTTTTTTCTTTTTTATTATTATTATGTGTTTTAATTTTATACATCAGCCATGGGTTCTCCTGTCCTCCCCCCTCCCACCCCTACCCCCACCTTCCCTTCAGTCCCTCCCCTCCATTCCCATCTCCTCCAGGGCAAAGACTCCCCTGGGGATTCAGCTTAACCTGGTAGATTCATTACAGGCAGCTCCAGTCCCCTCCTTCTAGGCTGAGCAAAGTGTCCCCGCATATGCCCCAGGTTCCAAACAGCTAGCTCATGCACAAAGGACTGGTCCTGGTCCCATTGCCTGGGTGCCTCCCAAACAGTTCAAGCTATTCAGTTGTCTCACATATCCAGAGGGCCTGATCCAGTTGGGGGTTTCACAGCCTTTGGTTCATAATTCATGTGTTTCCATTCATTTGGCTATTTGTCCTTGTGTTTATTCCAATCTTGGTCTCAACAATTCACACTCTTACAATCCCCCCTCTTTTTCAACAATTGGACTCCTGGAGCTCTACCTGGGGCCTGACAGAGGATCTCTGCATTCACTAAGGATACAGGCACTCATGTGATACAGTTAAGACAAGTCCAAAAGCACCAGAGGAAACTTAATGCAGTACACGAGCATACTACAGATTACAGCAGACGGCAAACATGTTATCAGTTACTGTAAGGGATAATCACATTTTATCACTGCATTTTAGAACATAATGATAGAAAGTAACATAAAAGGGAACTTTATAAAGCATTTTCTTAAGGAAATGATCCTTTTGCGATGGAAGAAATGGCTCAGTGTTTAAGAGCACTAGGTTGATACCCAGCACTCCTGATGTAGCTAACACCAATCTATTACTCCAGTTCTAGGAAACCTGACATTGTATTCTGGCCTCCATTGGCACCATTCATGGAACTGATTCACAGACATACATTCAGGAAACATATACATATACATAAAAAATAAAAATCTCATATATTGAAAGGTTTTAAAAAGAAAAAAGATGTTTATTTCATAAATGACTATCTTAAGCTAGAAATAGCTTAACTCCCTATTGGGTTGGGTAGGTTACTTTGTTAGGAAAGGAAAAAAATCAAAAGTATTGTGTTAAATAAAAAAAAAAATTGTAACATCTGCTTTACCATGTGGTATCAGCATTAGATATCCCAAGGGTAGATATAAGGCAAATTACATAATGAATTTAAAATAATATCTTGGCAAGTTTTCTATTTATTTTCTACAAAATCTTTGGGCAAACAATTTCATTAGGACTAGTTGTTAAGTCTAGTTTTATAATTATAAATAACTCTATATCATAGTTTCAAGTTACTCAAACAATCATTATATAACCTCTGCCCTCTGAATGAAGTAGAAAACAAAAAAAAATTCACGCTCCACACATCATTTAATTTGTGGCTAAGTGATAGAATTAGAGTATATTGTGACAGTTTTTCATCAAACCAATGGATACTGAGAAAAATATGTGACTACCTATATTTTTTTGATTGATACATTTTTACAGGCTTCTTTAGATTAAAGATAACATTTTATATCATGAGGTATTTTTATAGGCTTGTTTGGACTAAATGTAACATTCAAAGCTTATGTACAAAAGTCTATCGGTGTTTCCTATGATATAATGGGACCATACATATTAATTTTGATTTTTATTCTGATGACCTTCATGGATTTACATAAGTTTTAGGATTGGATTCATATCTAACTTAATAAATGCTGATTATCAAAAGTCTGGTTATTCTGGGTGCATTATGTAAACACTAAAGTGAGATTTTTAAATTGTGTTATCATTCAATAGACACTGACAAGATGAAAATTGCTGCATAGTTTAGAAAGTATTTTAAAGAAATGATTCTAAGATGTATTGATTGATTTGTGTGCCCTGGGTTGAAAAGGTTAATCTCTATACATGGTTGTAGTTTTCTTAATGAAATATTTTAACCAGAGGAGGATGAAAATAATCTCATTTGTGTGAATACATGAAAGTATACACATTATGAAAAAATATAGATAAATTTCTGAAAAATAAGAGCATGTCCAGTGCACCAACCCAGCCCACCCTTAAACTAGCACAGAAGAAGGAAAAGAAATACTAATATCCTGTTTAACAGAATCTCATCTAACAGTTTAATAGTTAATAGAAATCCATTCCTATAATAACCTTAAGTGTAAGTTGTAGCAGGAAACTTAACAGGTCTTATTAATAAAATCAAGTCTGAAGCCAGGTATTGGGGTGAAAGCTGGAAGATCAGAGAAGAAGAACAAGCCACAGATATCTCACCTTGCCAGTTCCTCAGCTGATTCTGTTCCCTCAGACTGGAAGCCTCTGAATCCTCACCCGAGTGGGTCTCAGCTCAACTGTGCTACTCCAAAGCCTGAAAGCTTAACCAGCCATATGCTTAACCAGCCAAATGCTTCTAGTTTCTGGTCCTCATGCCTTTTATATCTTTCTGTTTCTGCTGTCACTCCCTGGGAATAAAGGCAAGTGTCACCATGCCTGGATGTTTCCAATGTGGCCTTGAAGTCACAGAGATCCAGAGGGATTTCTGTCTCTGGAATGCTAGGATTAAATGCATGCATGAGTGCCACAATTTTCTAGCCTCTGTATCTAGTGGCTGTCTGACCTCTGACCCCAGATAAGTTTATTAGGGTGTACAATATTTTGGGGAACCCAATACCACCACAGTAAGTGGCCTATAATCAACAATAAAACAATATAGATTAATTGTTAGATTTAAAATCAAGCTTTGATTATGTGGTGTCTTCAAGAAATATATTTAGCCAACTTTGGAGCCTTTTGGAAGACAGGATAGTATGTGTGTAGTGTTGAGCATTACCAATTTGACAGGATCTAGAAACCTTCAAGCATACCTAGATTAGGAGAACCTTTGGATATGATTGTGAGGGTTTATTGTGAATCAGTGAACTGAGATGGGAAAGTGATCTCAATTTTCCACAGTACCATTTCCATTTGCTGGGCTAGAATCCTGGACTGAACATAAAAGGAATAGCAGTGTTAAGCACTAGCTGTCTGTCATTGTCTGCTGCTTCTTTCCTGTAGGTTTAATGCAACCAGCATGCCCCAGCTCCTGCTACCAACCCCACCATGACAGACTAAACCTTGAATTGTGAGCTAAATAAACCTTTCTTTCTTAAGTTGCTGTTCTCAGGGTAGTTTACCATACAAACATGGAAAATAAATGATGCAGTTGAAGTCTAAACCCTAAAGGAGGGTGTATTAATAAACAGCCTTCTTCGCTGACATAAAGAATTGCCTATATCAAATTGCCAGTAATGATGAGGCTAACAAAGCTAGTCAAATATTTCTTGTGCTAGTGAAGCCTGAAACTAACAACATTGGAAGTCATATTTAAAGTCTGAATCTGTGCTTTTGGTCACCAGCATTAATTTGTTTAATGTGCTCTCCTTTAATTTCCCTGACAGTGATGCTGCATGCAATCTGTCCTAGTTAGCTGATAATCAAAGTAGAGGAAGGAGATGAGATAGCACAGCTGAGGAAAAACTGTTTACTTTTTATGGGTAGAAAATACCTAATTGTGTTGCTCAGTAACACTCTTTTTTAAGTTTGATATTTAAGGTTTTAAAGAATGAATGGTTGGGTAAAACCACAAGAGGCATAAAGTTGTTGCTCATGTCTTTTCTTGAAATCAAACACAATTGAAACTCTAATTAATTATGTGGGCAGACCTGTAAATTTATTTGCTATGTTATTATAAATCTTCATACAACTGGGTCTGCATTAGAATGTGGAACTTGTGTTAACCCAAATTTATGTTACTGAAACATTGGTCACTCATATTTGGCTCTTAAATAAACTATCTGCTATTTTCTTTGATGTGATGGCTGTGCTTTTGTGTGACAAACATTTGGACTATTCAAAAGAAACCCTTGAATGCTGAGCTGTATATATAAAAAGATCATTTTTTTTTTTTTGAGACCTGGTTTCACTATAATCTGACTGCCTTGGAACTCACTCTATAGACCAGGATGCCCTCAAGCTAACAGAGATCCACACCATTAGTCACTCTTGTGATACTGTGGCAAGTCATATGGCTGCCTTTTGCCCATGGCCTAAGAACTTGTCTAAGGCTTAAGGCTAAATTAAAAGGTAATGGATCAGTTCATTTGCGAGAGGAAATTTCAAGACAACATGATGTTGAATATGTGGCACACTTACTAGTCATCATATTCATGCTCATCTGCAGTGAAAAAGAGCAAGTGCCTCAGAGAGAATATAATATGTACAATTTGGAGAAGAGAAGAGCTACATGTTTAATTTTCCAGCCAAGGTATGTGATGAAACAGAGGCTATAAATGTTAAAGACATTAGCAGCCATAAGGAAAGGGTTGTAGTATACTGAAACAAAGGGGAAGTTGTATTCAGGGAAGAATTCCATTCAACTCAACATCCAAGTTCTTAACTGCAAATAGGAACTTCTGCTCTTAAGGTGCATGGGATGAAGGGGTTCATCTCAAGCTGATAACAGGACATAGGCAGTGTTATTTACAGGGTTCTGGCTATAGAGGCTTGAGGGATGTAAAATGAAGGGGTCAGTGATTCTTCTCTGAAGTTTCAGAGATGTACTCATGACATATGTAAAGGTCCTAAGAGGGTAAAAGATCTTGAGAGGCCAATGCATAGAGCATTGAAAGTGGACCTTGGTTAGATAGTATGGCCCTGCTTCTTCCTCTGGATCGCTAGCTGCAGTGGTCCACAGGGGCAGAGGGAGCTGAAGCTGGGGACAGGGTTCACATGACTGTGGCTATGGCAGAGACAACCCTCTGGGAGACAGACTTTGGTGAATCAGCTCAACCTTATTCCCAGTGAAGGGAATGCATAGGATAGAGAGGCCTGGAGAAAACCTTAATTTGCGTTGAGTGCCATGCTCCTATCACCAGGCTTTGTATGTGTGACAGGGTCCCATGGCAGAGCTCCTAGCACAAGTCTTCCAGCAGGAATTCTTGCCAAGGGTCAAGTTAAAGATAAACCAAGCATCTGGCTTAGAGACAGCTTTCACATAAGTCAATCCTCCATGCACAGAAACATTCTCCAGCCTTGCTACCTGGTCAGAGTCTATCATGGCCTGGCAGCTTTTCCAAGAAGAAGTGCACCCCTGCTGGAGAAAGCACAGCACTGAGGGTGGCCTTTAAGACTTTAAAGCCTGCAAGGGACCATACTAGGCCTGCTGAATGTGGGTGACAGTTGTATGGCTTGATGTGTTCCTGGGTACCCTGACCATGGGATCAGGACTTACCAGATACATGAATTGGCCTTTTAAAGCCCATTCCCTTTAAAACCCATGCCTTACTCAGCCATGATGCAGGAGGAGGGGCTTGGACCTGCCCCAACTTGGTATGCCATCATGTGTTGACCACCCACAGGAGGCTTTACCCTCTATGAGGAAGGGGTAGAGGTAGGAAGAGGAGAGGTAATGGGGAGTGGGAGAAGGGGAGGGAGGAGGAATAGGGGTTGGTATGTAAAATGGAAAAAAAAATCAAAGAAACAAAGACTTTAAAGCCTCTCACCACTTCAGTTCACTCACTTTGATTTGTGCTTATTACTGAGGATGCAAATTCTCAGTTCCCTACTTCAGCAGCCTTGCCTGACTGATGCTAGGCTCCCGAGCAATGATAGATTTTTATCCATTAGGAAACCTTAGCTCACATTATTTTCTTTCTTCTGTATGTTGCCACAGTCATGATAATTCATAGCAAGTGTGGAAAAGTAATTAACACATTGGGCTGGATTTTCATCATAAAGGAAGAAAAGGAAATGAAGGAAGGATATAAGGGATGCAGGAAGGAGAAAGGAATAAAGAAAGGAAGAAGTAAATAAATGGAGGAATGGGAAGAAATACACAAATCAGAACTAGTTTTCATTGTTATGTATGGTTTCATAATAAGATTACTGCTTATATAATCTAGTTTTCAAATAACTTATGCAGAATATCCAATTGTTTGGAACTTGAGTGTTTCTTAAAGGACCAAGTATTTGAGGCTACTTGGTCCACAGGGCAGTGCTGTTACTGAGACAGAGTTGAAACAATACAAATGGAAGTTTTGGGATATTTGGAGTTATGGCATGAGATAAGATCAGGGGAGCCCTGTCTCCCAATCTCTGTCTTTTGGCTTCCTTGCTATGGGGTCAGTAGTTTCATAGAGCAAATGTTATTCAAGATGGTATCTGAAAATCTTACAAGATCTTAAAATCAATTATCTGCCAGATCCTCTACTGGAATGTCAACAACTATGAGCACAAAATAAACCTTTGATATGTACAACTCCAATATTCCTGATCTATTGATAATGTGACTGAATTCTGACAGCTGCAGGACTTAACAGAGTGTTGTCAAAAGATTAATTTTCAGTCCCAAATGCAGTCAATCATTTCCTTATTCCAAAACATTAAATTAGGGTAAACTATGATGAGTTAATATGAATTTCACATGAATGGCAACACTACATTTTGTGATGTGAATCAAGGGAGGTGAAACAGTATCGTAATAAGAAGACATCCTTAATGCACTTAATTAAAACTGTCTTGAAGGAGAAACATTAAGGTTTCCAATAGAGAAAATGAATTGACTCAATTGTATATATTAACCCTGTTTTAGTGTTCCAACTGATACCCTGCAGAATTTATATTTAAGAATAATATTACTTTTGTTTTTATTGTTGCTGAAGATCCAAACAAGAGCGTTTTCCAATGGTAGGCAAGTCTTCTACCAGTGACTCACCTCCACAGCCCTGCAACATGAATGGTTTTACTCATATGCTTTGCCTATAACACATTTGTTTTCTGTATGACCATAATATATATGCAAATGATATATGCACATATGTGTGTATAGGATAATTTATTTATAGATACAGATGTTATCTCTGTGTATATGAAGGAAAATTACATTCTTGCCTGTATTGCAATGTCCATATTTATGCTGGAATTAATGTTTTACATCCTGCCTTGCTGACAGGTGAGATGTCATGGTTCTTTTACCTGTGTGTCTTTGTCAATGAGTCTTTCACGATGCCTTTCCTCCCCTGTGTCTTGATTTATTTGATCCTCTTGCAGAGGATTTCTACATTTAAAAAAACTGGCTTCCCAGAAGCTTTTAAAACACCTTTTTGATAACTTGCAGAACCATTTTTAAAGAGTTGAATAAAGTAGTGTTGTATGGGTTTCTATCCCGATCCCCAGTGGCTGCCCTCCAGCAACTGCTGCTATGACTTTCATGCCAGAAACTTCTGTGAATCACAAGAGTACCATAAAATATCTTTTAGTTCAAACATTGTAAGAGGTATGATCATTTGATGTAAAATACAGTGTATTTAAGAACTAACAAAGTTGAGCACTAGTTTTCTCCTGCATCGCTACTCTGAAAGGCCGGTTGTGCTGTCAAAATGATAACATCACTGAACTGACAGGAGAAGGTGGGGGGAAGGAGAAAGCAAAAATTAACATGATATCTATTCATAGATTTTACAATAAAAATCTATTTAATTGTCTTAATTTTTTCCTGTGCAGCTTTCTGTACTATGTAGCTTTCGTAATTAATAGAAAATGCTAAAAAGCTTTCAGAAGTTGACATATAGCAATATTTGTCAGACCTATTTTTTGTTGAGCACTGTGCCAAACATCTTGAATAACATGAGTAAACAAATGGTTCCATGAGATTTATTTTATTGTCTTAATTCACTGTAAGTATTACTGGCTCTAAGTATACAGTTTAAAAAAAAGACATATTTATGTAAAACATCATTTTTCAAACTTACCAAAATTCTTTGTTGATGTTAGAAAAAAAATATCACTAGGCTGACGGTCATGAACAATTATTAAACTTGTGTTTAAAGAAATAATTATATTTGTACCTTGAATGGATATATAATTAATGGGTACTACAATTTTTACCTTAATATTTCCAAATCTCTAGAACAGGAAAAAGATTACAAGATTTCATAGTAGATTCGTTTCACACTCAGATACTTCTTGGTACTGTTCTGTTTAGGAGACCACTGTGTCAACATTACCAACAGACATATCTCAGCTTTCAAGCCATATTTATCTTCTCAGCAATAAGAGATTAGCGAATTTGACTTTCCCAGGGCCTATCTTAGACTTTGGCTCAAGCTTTAAAGTTATATTAGAATCATAGTTTAAGGTCTATTTAAATGTCATTTCTCTAATTTATATTCTTATTTCTTGTTTCTACACAAAACTTATAATAATACTTTTACCATAATAACAGAAAAATCTACTATAAGATTAGACAGTTGATGTGAGTTTTCTATTTCAGGTATCTCCCAACATTTAATTGTAAAACCTTTGCACACTTCTATACTCAATATTTATATACATCAGTTTACTCATACACCCAAATATATTGAATAACTAGAAAATACACAAAACACAATTTTAATGACAATATTATGGAAGAAAACATACACAGTCAAAACTTTTATATTAGTATGTTAAGAATTGTGTTCTTTTCCTAACAACTGCACGTTAATATTCTAGTGTAGATGTACCTATTTAAGTTCACAAAAATTTCAAAGTACATTTGCTGTTAGATGTTAGATGATGTATATAGTAATTAAATAAGAGAATCTGTCTAAAGAAAAGGTGATAATTTTTTTCCTGTCAGAATCAACAGTAGAATTCATGAAATAAAATAAACTAACAATTTCCTAAACCTCCACTTTCTGTGTAGAAGCCATATTTTCTCATACATGTCATGTAATATTTGAGAAAATTAAACAATTATAGCAAATATATACTCTCTTTATATTTTCAGAGGTTCCAGATGGTCACCTGGAACCATTTCCTCAGGGTCTGAGGTGAGTGGCAGGAGCACATGGAGGCTCTGAGTGGCTCAGCTCAAAGAGACTATTGGGAAACAATTAAGGAAGTTCCAAGATTTCTGGCTTCACAAATACAGATAATCATTTATCATTGAACATAATGATGTTGCCTATGGAACAACAAATTCATATTGGCTCCTGAGCAAGGAGACTAAGACTATTCATGGAAGGTGAAACATGGATGTCTTTGACAGGCATGGGAATACAGAATTAAAACTCTCTGTTTGTGAACCAAATGTCTTATCATTAAAATGGGGATCTATTGGTGCTATAGAATGGTAAGGGAATGGTTACTACTTGTTGGTCATTGCTAAGAACCCTCTAAAAAGCACAGATAACAGCATGAGTGTATTGTTTTCTAAAATGAACAATATTGGCTTTGTTTTATCTTATTTTATTTTATCATTATTCTTTAGATACCTGGTTTTTTTCCCCCCTAAGGAAAGACAGAGATGGTATGGACTAAGAAGGGAAGGGCCCTTGTGAGGCTCTCAGAGTGGTTGTAGGGGGGAAAGCCTTAATCAGAACACAATGTATGAAAAAAATCTATTTTCAATAATAGAACAAAATATGAAATTCTGAAGATATCTCTGTGGATATTTGAAGCTATACTAAGGGAGACAGATTAGAAGATCAAACTTTGGACTTAAACATTACCATTTCATCATGACAACACAATCAGTAATCCTTTTTCAAATATTATTGAAATTTATATGGATAGAAATTAGAGTAAATGTAGTACAAATTTCTTGAAACCTAAAATAACTGTGTGTTGATCAGCTCTCTGGTGCTCTTCCAGAATACTTGAAAATATGACTGAGGAAGAAGTGATTCTGATCTTGCAGGGCTTTAGAGGCTTCACCACAGGGTCAGCTGCACATCATGAGAGAAAGCAGGAGCAGAGCACAACTGACCTTTGATGGTTGGAGACAGCAAATATCAAGGATCTGGACTCAGGCCACACTTTTCAAGGATGTTTCATAATATTATATACTTCCATTAATGAGGTGCTGCCATATTATCCCAATATCCTTCATCCCATCTGATCCTAAAATCTTTCCTTCCACTATTTCCTAGGATTCCCTGATCTCCTAGAGGAGGGACCCTGCTATGGATATTGATCAATATAAATAAAATGCTGCTTGGCCAGTATCCAGGCAGGAAGTTTAGGTGGGACAAGGAGAGAGGAGATTTCTGGGAAGTGGAAGGCAAAGGGAGAGAGACACTGCCAGCTGCTACCAGGAGAAGCAACATGTAAAGACACTGATAAGCCACAAGCCATGTGGCAAAGTATAGACTAACAGAAATGGGTTAATTTAAGATAGAAGAAGTAGATAACAAGAAGCCTGCCATGGCCATATAGTTTGTAAACAATGTAAGTTTCTGTGTGTTTACTTGGATGGTTCTGAGCATCTATGGGCCTGGCAGATGAGAGAGATTTGTCCTGACTGTGGGCCAGGCAGGAAAACTCTAACTACAGGACCCAATGTAGATTTCCAATTTAGGCTATCTCTGCATGTCTGGCTCTTAGTCTCTGCACCACTCCTGAATGCTGCCAGAGAAAGTCTCTCTGATGTGACTGGATAAGGCACTAATCAATGAGTATAGCAGAATATCACTCAGATTCATTTTTTTTTTCTGCCAGACATGTTTGGATTTACCCAAGGTCTCTGGGTTACCTAGTTTCCAATTCCTGTCCATCTAGGCAGTGTCAAGCAAGGACTTACTCAGGTGGAATGGGCCTCAAGTTAAACCAAACATAGGTTGGCCACATCCTCAAATTCTGGGCCACCATTGTCCCAGCACCTCTTGCAGAAAGGATAGATTTTAGGTCAAAGGTTGGTTACTGTGTTGGCATGCACATTATTCTTTAAGTAGTCTACAGCATACTCTTCAGCACTAAAGAGTCTACAAAATACAGATAAAGGCTCCATGAAGGTACCAGCTTGCCCTCTCCATCTCTTTTCAATGAGGTATAAGGATTATGTCCTTGGCAAAGGAACCTAGCAGTCAATTTGGGGCATAAATGTTAAGAATTGAAAGGTGATGTTGGTGGATCTTTTCTTTGATGAGTACATCTCTTTTGATTAACTTTGGTTTAAAGTCTGTTATTAGACATTAGAATGAGTATCCTTTACTCTGAGGTAATGTTTACCTTTAATGTTGTAGTGTGTTTCTTGTAAACAGCAGAAGGATGAATCCTGCTTTCACATCCATTTTGTTAGTCTCTGTCTTTTTATTGGGGACTAAGTCCATTGATATTGAGAGATATCTGTGACTAAAAGATTGTTAATTTATGTTATGTTGTTGTTGGTTGTGGTGGTTGTGTGTGTGTGTGTATGTGTGTGTGTGTGCTTCCCTTTTTTGTTTTTTGGTGTGTGAGATTATTTATTGCTTTGAGATACCCTTCTAGTGTCTTTTGTAGGACTGGATTTGAGGATAGATAGTATTTAAATTTGAATTTGTCATGCTATATCTTGTTTTTGCCTTCTATGGTGATTGAAAGCTCTACAGGGGTTAGAAGTCTGAATTGGCATCTGTGGTTTCTTATAGACTGCAGCACATCTGTCCTGGCTCTTCTGGCTCTTAGAGTTTCCTTTGAGGAGTCAGTGTAATTCTTATAGGTTTGCCTGTAGATGTTGATTGCTTTTTTCCTCTCAAAGCTTTTAGTATGCTTTCCTTGCTCTGAATATTTAGTGTTTTGATTATTACGTGTCAAGAGGACATTTTTTCTGGTCCTATCTTTTTGTAAACTTTGTGTAACCTTACAAGAATCTCATTCTTTAGATTAGGAAAAATTTCTTCTATAGTTTTGCTTAAAATATTTTCTGGGACTTTGAGCTGAGAATATTCTCCTTCTTCTACTTGTACTATCCCTAGGTTTGGTCTTTTCATAGTGTCCCAGATTTTCTGGATGTTTGTGTCAGGATTTTTGGATTTAAAATTTTCTTTGACAGTTGTATCCATTTCTTTTATTGTATATTTAATGCTTTGGAGTCTTTCTCCAATCTCTTGTATTCTGTTGATTAGCATTGCCTCTGTAGTTCCTGTTCAAATTTCTCAATTTTTCATTTCCAGAATGTCCTTAGAGTTTTCTTTATTGCTTCTATTTTCATTTTCAGATCCTGTTTATGTGAATTTTCTTGGAGTTTTTTTTAAAGTATTTACTGATTACCTCCAAATATTTGTTTGTGTTTTCCTGTCTTTTTTGAGAGACTTATTCATTTCTGACAGTTGTTGCTTTGTTCCTTTCCCTGAATTTCTTAATTTATTTATTCATTTTTCTCATTAAGCACCTCTATCATCTTCATATAGTTGTTTTAAATGTCTTTTTCTTCAACTTCAGCTATGTTGGAATATTTGGCTCTGCTATGGTAACAGAGCTGGGATAAAGTGTAAACATGTTTCCCTGTCTGTTATTGTTTGTGTTCTTATGCTACTGTCTAGGCATCTTGTTGGGGGTGATTATAGGTCTATGGGTAGATATCTGGATTTGTTTTTATTGGGTCAGTGTTTTGTTTCTGTTTCTCTTTCATTTCTGAATTTTCAGCATATGGTAGCTGTGTTATGCCTGGTTTCCTGGCCTGCTCAGCTGGTGGGTTAACAGCAAATGCCTGCTGGTGTTGGAGGCTACGATGCAGTGAGGAGTTTCCAGGGTGGAGGATAGGAGGGGGTGGTCTCTAAAACCCATTAGAGATGAAGGCAGCTTCGAAGGGAGGCGAAAGCTGTGATCAATTGCAGTTCAAGGAAGGTGTTTGAGGGATTGAGTTTAGGGAAACTGAGAGAGTGAGAGAGGGAGGGAGGAGAAGGTCTCCAAAGAGAACACTCGATGTTTGGCAGGCATGGCCTTCTTGAGTTTGGGGCTCAAATACAGTGATGAGTGGGAGCACGGATATTAGGAGCAGATAGGTGGTCTGTGGGATCCACAGGGGATGTGGGAAGTTGGGGAGGGAGGCTGCAGCTGGTGTTCTTTTGCAGTGCTAGGATCAGACTGAGGAACTGGGTCTATGTAAACAGAGAGAGCAGAGGTTTACCTGGTTTTCTGGTATCCATGTACTGTCAAAATTTTTGTAATTTTAAGGCAACAACGTTGGGGAAATTTATTATAGCCATCAAGAAAAGTTAATATAGTCACTGAAACATTAACTCCAAAAAGCCTTTAAAACTGAAATTCCTTAAGAATGTAGTAAGGTCCATGTTGAATAATGCAGGTAACATTTGACATTACCAGCTCATATTTTAACTTTATTGAGACATAGCTTTACCTTTTTAAAAATTTTATTAATTTATTAATTTCAATTTATTAATATTTTAATTATGTTTTCTGTGTCTTTTGGCTGTTTGAATTTCTTCCAATTAAACAAAAGTTGGTCAAGTGTTTAAGTAAGTCTCTTTACTTCCTGTGTTATAAAATTTAACTTTAGGGTTGGGGATTTAGCTCAGTGCTAGAGTGCTTGCCTAGCAAGCTCAAGACCCAGGGTTCGATCCTCAGCTCAAATCAATCAATCAATCAATCAATCAATAAATAAATAAATAAATAACTCAATAAATAAATAACTCTACAGTTTCTGCTGTATATTGAAAATATTTTTTTCAACATTGGTTTGCATACAAGAGTTAAGATTGGATTTAGGATATTTACAAATTTTGACCTAACACTTAAGTTTGTTTTTCTTTTAATTTTTTTAAACAGTGATAAAAAATACAGAAACATTCTTTTCTAACATTGAGTTTTTTCTAGTTATTGGATATGAGAAGATTTTAATTATTAATTATATAACATTGAGATTTATATATATTAAACATAATTAACTAATATAAAAGTTAAATATTCATGTTTTTTCACAGATTTCTATGCTATTGTTATAATCACTATTCAATTTCATTAATATATAGTGAATATTATATTTTTGCATTTGAAAAAATGTTCTTTTAGCCACCATTCTTACATATATACTACTAGGTATTTATTTTTTAATAAAAGTATTTTCAAAGTCTAGTTTTTTTCAGATAATTAGAAATGCTAAGGACATGATTGTTATTGAATTTAAATTTAATGTTACTTAAATATGGAAATATAGTCTTTAACCTACAGTATTTCAATTAAATATTATAATGTATGTTTGATACTGTTTTTCATTTTGACTAATTTCCAAATCTTAGAAAACAACTTCTAAAATATTAATGTTGTATTAATATAAGCATAATATATATGGCAATATAATTTTGTATATTTATTGACTTTATTTTAACAGATTTTAAGAGTGAATTATGTATTACATTCAGCTAAAAAAGTAAAGGAAAATACTGCTACTAAATTGTAATAATCTCTTGGATAGCATATAATTTTATTTCATATTCTGCAAAATGCTTTTCATATTAGTTACATGTATTTCAGATGCATAACTCTTCCATGTATGAAAAATATTAAAGCCCACAGTCACTTAAGTCTCTTCTAAAATCCTTTGCACAAAGTATAAATTTCTGAATGCCTTTTAAACTCATAACTTTCATATACATGTTTTCTGAAACCACAAAAATGTCTAAATGCAATTGATATGTGTCTGTGATGGTTGGCCTCTTGTAGCACCTGGTTCTTCTATATATAAGTTTGACTCACATGCTAATATAAATGTTTGATTCATCACTTTTTCATAGCTCTTGTTTTAGACATTAGTGGACATTTGGGCATTTAACATCTTAGTGGAATTTTTTTAAAATTTTTTTCCCATAACATTTAAAAAACTTCTTGAATACTTGAGTGCAAAGGTTGATTCTTTCTTTTCTTTCTTTTTTTTTTTTTTTTTTTTGGTTAACATATTTGTGCATGTAGATATATTTTAACTACAATGTGGCCTAAGCTGTTACACAACACCTTCATCAGGACACAACCCAACCTATAACAGTTTAGAATTTGATAAAAAGAATACATCTCAAAATCAATCAAATGTTGGATTGTATGTGTGTGTGTGTGTGTGTGTGTGTGTGTGTGTGTGTGTAAAAATGTTTATCAGAGTATTCTGAAATCCACAACATCATACTGTAACATTCATTAGTCACTAATAGAAGACTTAAAAGATTATGATAATTCAATATGAGTTAAAGAAGCTTACAAGTAGGAAATCAACATTTGGAAATAAGAAAATTATGTATTGTTGCTCAGATATAAAATGACAATATGGAAAACAATTAAAGAATTCCCATTCCATGGTTTAGAATACAGTCATTTGTAGAGAAAATTCTAAACAGTCTTAGTAAATAAGAAACACAGAGCCAAATACAGCAGTAATAGCCAGAGATTAGAGAGCCACAAGTACCTTATCTTACCACCTCGCTGCCAAAAGCTTCTTCCTGTCTGATTTGTATTTGTATTTTTATTGCCTTTCTATTCTGTTTTTCTCATTGGCTCTAAGCCCAGCCACATGAGTTCCTTGTCACTACCTATCTGTACAGACCTCCAGGTCTCTATGGTTGGTACTGGGATTAAAGGCTTGTGTCACCAGGCTTGGCTGGGTCCTTGACTACACAGAGACTCTGCCTGCCATGTGATCAGATTAAAGGCATGTGCCACCACCACCAGAATTCTGCTTAATGTCTCGCTTTTACCTCTGATCTCCAGGCAATTTTATTTAGTAACATACAAATAAAATATCACATCTCATCACAAATAAAATATCACATCTCATCACAAATAAAATATCACATCTTATCACAAATAAAATATTATCACAGCCATCCATGAGTCTTTTGGGTCCTCATTCATGCTTCTTTCCTTTTAAACACTAAAGACATTTTTTTCTTTTCTTTTAAGGCAGAGTCTCACTATTTATTCCTGTGGGATTTCCTGGAATTCTATTTGTAGACCACATTGACCTAGTCATAGAGATCATCCTGCTTCCTCACTGCTGGTATTTATGGTGTGCAACCTCTCCCCTCCCTGCTGTGCACTAAGACTTCAGAATCCAAGCAGACTGGCTTCTTCAGCACAGAGAGAGAGAGGAGGATTTACCTTCTAGACCCAACTCCTGTATTTGCAAGACATGTGCTGCATCAGCTTTACCAGCTAGTTCTCTCTGTGGAATGGCAGTAAGGGATTTGAAAGAGTTCACTTTTCTAACTTCAGTCTGCAGAGCCCTAGTTCTAAAATATAGCACACTTACTTCAACAACAACAACAAAAAATATTGTAGTCAGATAAGCACAGAAGTTTACATGTTAAATGCCTCTTGGAGACTTTTAAATGCCCTGTTAAATACCCAGAAAATCCCAGAGTGAAAAAGAAAACATTTTAAGACTGTTCAATTCTTAAACAAAAGGCCATTTATGCAAGGAGAGGCTTATTTCTCTGCAAAACAATTGTTTTTCTTTAATTATGGTGTAATTCTTGCTTTCATAGTAAACGGAAGCTATTATTTTCATCTGCCAAGTACTTTGGAGGAAACAAATGAAGAATAAGATGAAGAAATACTGTTTATAAGGATGTTCTATTCTCTGGAGTTTTCTGTGGAGATACCATGCCCTTGTGTCTAGCAGACACAAATAAATACCCACCTAAGAGTGAATAAGATAACATAGCTAGAGTTGTTTTACAGGTAAAGCTGTAACCTCACTGAGAAGGATTGTAGCTGGATTTATCTTTGGGCCACCAGCTTATAAAACAAAATTATGTGAAGACTTATTATTAATTATGAAAGCTTGGCCTATAGCTTAGATTTGTTTCTAATTAGTTTTTATAACTTAATCCATTTCTATTCATCTATGTGCTGTCACATTGCTTGAGGCTTTTACCTGTCCTCCTTCATGTATTGCTCCCTCTGCATTTGACTTTCTTTTTCCTTAAGACCTCTCAGCACCAGAAGACCATAACTAGCCCCTAGGTGGAGCTCCAGGAGTCCAATTATCAAGAAAGTGGAGGGCCTGTAAGAGTGTGAATTGTTGAGACCAAGATTGGAAAAGCACAGGGACAAATAGCCAAATGGATGGAAGCACATGAATTATGAACCAAAGGCTGTAGAGCCCCCACCTGGATCAGGCCCTCTGGATAAGTGAGACAATTGAATAGCTTCAACTGTTTGGGAGGCACCCAGGCTATGGGACCAGGACCTGTCCTTAGTGCATGAGCTGACTGTTTGGAACCTTGGGCTTACACAGGGACACCTTGCTCAGCATGGAAGGAGGGGACTGGACATCCCTGTTCTTAATCCACCAGGTTTAAAAGGATCCCCAGGAGGGTCTTGACCCTGGAGGAGATGGGAATGGAGGGAAGGGGATGGGGGGAAGTTGGGGATGGGGTGGGAGGGGGGAGACAGGGCAACCCATGGCTGATATGTAAAATTAAAACACAAATATAATAATAATAATAATAATAATAATAATAATAATAAAGAAAAAAGATTACAGATACTCAGTAAAGATAGATTTAGGTGAAAAAACTCTAAATGGTTTACAGTGAGTTTAAAAATGCACATAGATTTGGGAGAAAAGGGGGAAGGTATAGACAGTAATAAAAATAAATAATTTAAAAATAATAGTAAAGTCCTTAAAAGGAGAATAAAGTAATATAAAAGAAATAAGCCATGTAAAGATGGAATATATACAGAGTCTGGATCCTATTTAATATTGTGTTGTCTTTAAATTTTTTGGTTGCTAAGAGACACTGGATTATAAAAGGTACTAGATTAAACCAATCTGTAGCACAAATTGTTAGAAGGTCTTATTAATAAAAACAAACCTGGAGCCAGGTACTGGGGTCAATGCTGGAAGCAGAACAAGCCAGTTCCTCAGCTGATCCTGTTTCCTCAGACTGGAAGCCTTTGAGTTCTCATTTAAATGGATCTCAGCAGAACTGCTGCTGCAAAGCCTAAAAGCTTAACCAGGGTTCTAGTTCCTGGTTCTCATACCTTATGTATCTTTTTGCTACCTGCCATCACTTCCTGGGATTAAAGGCAGGTGTCATCATGCCTGGCTGTTTCCAGTGTGGCTTTAACCTTACAGAGATCCAGACAGATCTCTGCCCCTGGAATGCTAGGATTAAAGGTGTATGCTACCATTACCTAACCTCTATGTTTAATATTGTGGCTGTTCTATTCTCTGACCCCCAGGTAAGTTTATTGGAGTGCACAATATATCAACCACACAAATCTATGTATTTTAAAAATATCATGATTTAAAATTTAAGTCAAATGTTCTTAAGACGCAAGCCGGTATAGCCATCCTAATATCCAGCAAAATAGACTTCAAACTAAAATCAATCAAAAGAGATGATGAAGGACATTACATACACATCGCAGGAAAGATTCACCAAGATGAAGTCTCAATTCTGAACATTTATGCCCCAAACACAAGGGCACGCACATATGTAAAAGAAACATTACTAAAGCTTAAATCACATATAACACCCCACGCATTAATAGTGGGAGATTGCAACACCCCACTTTCACCTCTGGACAGATCGGCCAAATTGAAACTTAACAGAGACATAATGGACTTAACTGATGTTATGGCTCAAATGGACTTAATCAATGTCTACAGAACATTCTACCCAAACCAAAAAATTATATACCTTCTTCTCAGCACCCCATGGAACCTTCTCTAAAATCGACCACATATTGGAATAACCTCCAGTGTTCTACAGGACCACCATGGTTTAAAGTTAGATTTCAACAACACAAAAAAACTACAGAAAACCTACAATCTCATGGAAACTGAATAATGCTCAACTGAATCACCAATGGATTAAGGAAGAACTAAAGAAAGAAATTAAAGGCTTCCTAGAGATCAATGAAAATGAATAGACCACATACCCAAACTTATGGGACACTATGAAAGCAATGCTAAGAGGGAAATTCGTAGCACTAAATGCCCACATGAAGAAGTTGGAGAAATCTCACACTAGTGAATTGAAAGCACACCTGAAAGCTCTTGAACAGGAAGAAGCAAAGTCTCCCAAGAGGAACAGATGCCAGGAAATTATCAAATGGAGAGCTGATATAAATAAAATAGAAACAAAGAGAACAATACAAAAAATTAATGAAACAAAGAGTTGTTTCTTTGAGAAAATCAACAAGATAGACAAGCCCATATCCAAAGTAACCAAAAGACAGAGACAGAGCATCCAAATTAACAAAATCAGAAATGAAAAGGGGGACATAACAACAGACAGTGAGGAAATCCAGAGAATCATCAGGTCATACTTCAAAAACATCTACTTCACAAAACTGGAAAATCTAAAAGAAAAGGACAATTTTCTGGATAGGTACCACATACCTAAGTTAAATCAAGACCAGATAAACCATTTAAATAGTCCAATAACCCCTAAGGACATAGAATCAATCAATAAAAGTCTCCCAACCAAAAAAAAAAAAAAAAAAAAAGCCAGGACTAGATGGTTTCATTGCAGAATTCTACCAGATCTTCAAAGAACACTTAATACCAATACTCTTTAAATTGTTCCACACAATTGAAGAAGAAGGAATATTACCAAACTCCTTCTATGAGGCTACAATTACCCTGATTCCTAAACCAAACAAAGATGCAACAAAGAAAGAGAATTACAGACCGATCTCCCTCATGAACATCGATGCAAAAATACTCAATAAAATACTGGCAAACAGACTCCAAAAACACATCCTAACAATCATCCACCATGATCAAGGAGGCTTCATCCCAGGGATGCAAGGGTGGTTCAACATATGAAAGTCTGTCAATGTAGTACACCATATAAACAAACTCAAAGGAAAAAAAAAAACATATGATCATCTCACTAGATACAGAAAAGGCATTTGATAAAATCCAATACCCCTTCATGATAAAGATCTTGGAGCAATCAGGAATACAGGGAACATACCTAAACATAATAAAGGCAATCTACAGCAAGCCAACAGCCAACATCAAATTAAATGGAGAGAAACTCAAATCAATACCACTAAAATCTGGAATAAGGCAAGGCTGTCCCCTCTCCCCATACTTACTCAATATAGTACTTGAAGTTCTAGCCAGAGCTATAAGACAACATAAGGAGATTAAGGGGATACAAATTGGAAAGGAAGAAGTCAAGCTTTCCCTATTTGAAGATGACATGATAGTACACATTAGTGACCCCAAAAATTCAAACAAGGAACTAATACAGCTTATAAAAACCTTCAGCAACACAGCAGGATACAAGATCAACTCAAAAAAATCAGTATCCCTCCCATATACAATACACAAAAAGGCTGAGAAGGAAATCAGAGATATATCACCCTTTACAATAGACACAAATGATATAAAATACCTTAGTTACTCTAAGCATGTGAAGGACCTATATGACAATAATTTTAAGTCCCTGAAATAAGAAATTGAAGAAGATGTCAGAAAATGGAAAGATCTCCCATGCTCATGGATAGGCTGGATTAACATAGTAAAAATGGTGATCTTACCAATAGCAATTTACAGATTCAACACAATCCCCATCAAATTACCAATACAATTCTTCAGAGACCTGGAAAGAATAATACTCAATTTCATATGGAAAAACAAAAAACCAATGATAGCCAAAAGAATCCTGTACAATAAAACAACCTCTGGAGGCATCACAGTCCCCTACTTCAAGGTTTACTATAGAGCTACAGTAATAATAACAGATTGGTACTGGCATAAAACCGACATGTGGACCAATGGAATTCAATTGAAGACCCTGATATTAACTGGCACACCTATAAACATATAATTTTTGACAATGAAGCCAAAATGTACAATGGAAAAAAGAAAGCATCTTCAACAAATGGTGCTGGCATAACTGGATGCCAACGTGTAGAAGGCTGCAAATAGATCCGTATCTGTTACCATGCACAAAACTTAAGTCCAAGTGGATCAAAGACCTCAACATAAATCCAGTTACTCTGAACCTGGTAGAAGAGAAAGTAGGAAGTAGTCTTGAATGCATTGGCACCAGAGATCACTTGCTAAATATAACACCAGTAGCACAGACACTGAGAGAAACAATCAATCAATGGGACCTGTTGAAACTGAGAAGGTTTTGTAGAGCAAAGGACATGGTCAACAAGACAAAGAGACAGCCTACAGAATAGGAAAAGGTCTTCACCAACCCTACATCTGACAGAGGGCTGATATCCAGAATATATAAAGAACTCAAGAAATCAGACATCAAAATGCCCAACAGTCCAGTTAAGAAATGGGTGATAGAACTAAACAGAGAATTCTCCACAGAGGAAGTTCAAATGACTGAAAGACATTTAAGGAATTGCTCAACATCCCTAATTATCTGGGAAATGCAAATCAAAACGACTCTGAGATACCACCTTACACCTGTCAGAATGGCTAAGATCAAAAACACAGAAAACAGCTTATGCTGGAGAGGATGTGGAGCAAGAGGAACTCTCCTCTACTTCTTTCTTGGGAATTCAAGCTTGTACAGCCACTTTGGAAATCAATATGACATTTCTTAGAAAATTGGGAATCCATCTCTCCCAAATCCCAGCTATAGCACTCTTGGTCATATACCCAAGGAATGCTCAATCATACCACAAGGGCATTTGCTCAGCTATGTTCATATCAGCATTGTTTGTAATTGTCCGAACCTGGAAACAACCTAGATGCCCTTCAACTGAAGAATGAATAAAGACAACATGGTACATATACACAATGGAGTACCATTCAGCAGACAAAAACAATGACATCCTGAGGTTTGCAGGCAAATGGATGGATCTAGAAAAAATCATACTGAGTGAGGTAACCCAGACTCAGAAAGTCAAACATGGTATGTACTCACTCATAGGAGGATACTAGATGTAAAACAAAGATGACTAGACTGCTACACAACTCCAGGGAGGCAACCTAGAAAATGGTACCCTTAGAAAAACACAGGGATAGCCCAATGACAGTGAAATGGATGAGATCTACATGAACAACCTGGAGGACAGTGGGAGTAATGAAGGGCAAGGTTTGAGGGAAAGAAAGCTTGGGGAAGCAGGAGATCCCAGCTGGATCAAGAACAGAAAGGGAGAACAAGGAATAGCAGACCATGATAAATGATGATGACATGAGAACAGCAATAGGCAGAGTTCTAGAGAGGTCCCCAGAAATCCACAATGATAGATCCTCTGTAGACTGCTGGCAATGGTCGAGAGAAAGCCTGATCTGACCTACTCTGGTGATCAGATGGCCAAACACCTTAAGGGTCGTGCTGGAACTCTTGTCCAATAACTGATGAAAGTAGATGCAGAGATCCTAGACCACAGGTGGAGCTCCTGGAGTCCAGTTGTCAAGAAAGAGCAGGGACTGTAAGAGCGTGAATTGTGGAGACCAAGATTGGAGAGGCAAAGGGACAAATAGCCAAATGAATGGAAGCACATGAATTATGAACCAAAGGCTGTGGAGGCCCCAGCTGGATCAGGCCCTCTGGATAAGTGAGACAATTGAATAGCATGAAATGTTTGGGAGGCACCCAGGCTGTGGGACCAGGACCTGTCCTTAGTGCAAGAGCTGGCTGTTTGGAACCTTGGGCTTGCACAGGCACACTTTTCTCAGCCTGGAAGGAGAGGACTGGACCTGCCTGTACTGAATCCACCAGGTTTAAAATGATCCCCTGGGGAGTCTTGGCCCTGGAGGAGATGGGAATGGAGGGGAGGGGCTTGGGGGAAGTTGTGGAGTAGGGACGGGAGGTGGGAGGACAGAGGAACCCATGGCTGATGTGTAAAATTAAAACACAAATATAATAAATTTAAAAAAAGAATGTAATTTCTTTTCTGCTTTTCTATTTTGTAAATTTAGAAGAAGCTCCTTTTGATTTTACTTCCTTGAATTGTTTTCCTAAAGACTTGATGGTCATTCCTCCAAAATCTGTACTCAGATGAATTCATATCCCTACCCTTTCCATTCATGTCTGGGGAGGTAGAAATCCAATGTCTGTTGTGATTTCTGCAGCTTGCTAAACTACCTCCTTTTACAGACACTGAGACAATTACCTTTTCCTTTCCCAATGGCAGCATCATCCACGTTACTTTCTCCCAGAACCAAAAAACTCATATTGTCCTCAGCAGAGCTGAGTTCAAAGAGTGTTGGTCTCTTTCTCTATTGCCATAACCTTCAGTCAAATGTCCTTTAATAGTAGCTGCATATTGTGCAGAACAGGTTTTTATTGTTTGGTTGTTTGATGTTTTTGTTTGTTTGATGTTTTTGTTTGTTTGCTTGTTTTTGATGATGCTGTACTTGTTAGACATTATAGTAAGGCAAATCATAGCTTAAATTCCAGGAAAGCAAGGGCTTTAAATTTTGCTAATGAAAGAATCTAGTTGGAAGATTGGAAATCTCCTCGTTCAACACAGAGGCATGCTAAATTATATAGAGGTAACCTACATTTACTCTAATACTATAATAGACATATTGTACATTTAGTATGCTTTTAAGATATGCAAAGCAAAAAACTGTTAGTGGAATCACATGTAAGAAATAATACATTCCTAGGAAAACTTATGTATTGCAAATCAGACAAAGATGTATGCAGTTTGGAACAAAAGGCCTAACTTTGCAGAAGAGCCATTTTTAGCTGTTGTACTTGCTCCCTTTTCCAGACCTCTTCACTATTTGGAGATGTAATGTCCCTCTTCTGCTATTATGTTTAGATGCATTTCCTTGTTATGAGACATGCATGTTATGTGATATCTTTCATAACATGTATACTGAAAATGTGTACAGATATCTTCCACAATGCATTCTTCTCCTTTTATCAAACCTTCTAGACCAGGATATGACAGCTGCTTGCTCTATTCTCTCTACGCCACTTAGTTGGAGAAAATGAAATAGCTTTGCTTGTGCCACATCATGTACCTGCTCCAGCAGCCCATTGCATCAAATGTGGGAATCAGATTTTTGTCTAAAATCTTCTATCTCTCCAAAAGCATTAATTTTTCAGTTTGTAGCATACACTTGTGGCACTGTAGAAACAAGAAGCAAAGGGACTTTAAATAGTAAATACTATGTAGTTTGTATTTTCTCTTCCATTTCCTTTGAAATTTTCCATATCTTGTATGTGCCTTTGAAGCATCATTCAATCCTCTAAATACACATCTGTGGACAGCATTAGGAGAGTTTTCAGAATAAGCAAGTTATTTGGAACCCAACTTAACCAAAATGTCCTCTTGCCCTATTTCTACAATGTGAGATAAACAACTTTCAAAGCAATGCTTACTACTTTTTATAAATATGTATCGGGTTTCCCACATTTCCTCTTTCTTCTTTAGAAAGAAATGTTCCATATTTTAAGGTCAAACATGGATATATAAAAATATCCTTTGTTGTTGTTAATATCATAAACTTATGTGAAAATAGGTGTGTGATGTAGCATTGATTTCCTCTCTTTTTGTTATTTTTGTTTGTTTGTTTCTTTAGTTTGTTTGTTTAGTTTGTTTGTTTCTAGAGACAGGGCTTTTCTGTGTAACAGCTCTGGCTGTCCTGGAACTCACTTTGTAGACCAGGCTGGCATCAGTCTTGCAGAGATCTTCCTTTCTCTGACTCTCTAGTCCTGGATTAAAGGCATGTTCTTCCACCACCTTGCTGGCATTGCCTTCTTTAAGCCAAAACCTTGCATTAGAAAATTAACCACAATTCCAGATCAAATCCAACAACTATTAAACAATGCTGTTTAAAACATCAATACAGTCACCATCTCTACAAGTCTTAGTTTAAGCACTCACTCAGAATAAGACCTTGAGTTCTATGAACAGATCTTTCCTGATTGATGGTACTGAGGGGTCATTACTCAATTTTTAAAATATCATACCTATAATAAAAATTTCAAGTGATAGAAGCATTAATAAAACCTAAGATTAAAAAAAACACATTTACTGTTGTCTTTGAAGTCATATGCCTATTAAGGAACTCATATTTACTAAATGCTAAAACATAGTCGAGCTTGGTCACCACTAGAAATATTATGATGAATTGTTTAGAATAATTTAACTTCTTATATTACTTGAGCTTATTTAAAGCTAAAGAAGCTTTGGTGCAATGTTATACACACACACACACACACACACATATATATATACACATGAGTATTTAATATATATTTATATATATATGTAGTGTACAATATTTAAATACATATACCTATATCTGTCTATTGAGGGGGAATCAAAGTGATATTTTGTTAATATATTATAGCTATTATGTTATAATATGTGCAACATACACATATCATGAACGTGAAATTGTATGTTCCTTTTATATACACGAACACATTTATCATTTCTGATTTACAAAAACTGCTCATTAAAAATATAGTTAATTCATTAATTTGATGTAAAAATCATTTTATATCATGTTTGCATTTCTGAATTATGGAGTAAATATTTTTATCACAAATAAATTTCATGCTTAATGTACTTAATTTCCCTTGATACAAAACCCATTCTCTTTCTTTCTAGTTATAAGAGTGAAAAGTTCTAAGCTTTAGACAGGAAAAGTACAATGAGACAGTAAATGTAAAAAATCTCTGAGAGAATGGTATACTAATATGACAGGAATTTCAGGTAGAGGATTTTTTTCAACCTGGATTGTTTTCTCCAACTCTAATTTCGCATTTCCCGCTAATTTAGCCAAATACTCTGCATGGAAATCAGGCATACAGACAATTTTGGTTGAGGGAAGTGGAATTCTAGCCAATTACTGAAACCTATTAACTTTGGAACTTTTCTCATCAAATTTACCTTCTCTTATGCAATGTCTTTGAAAATTATTATGTTTGTATTATAAGACCTCACAGGTAATAAGAAAAAGTTTTGCTATAGGTATGACTTAGTCTAGTCCATAATTTACATTGTTAATGAATATGTGATTGTGTGTGTGCATGTGCACATACCAATATGTTCTATAATGTGTAGGAACAAAAATATAAGGGGACAGGGTAAAATCACTTGCTTTTTCAAACTTCTCAGAATCTAATCTAAATTAACAAACACTTTATTCTATTTATTAATATGTATTTATACAATGTTAGCAACAATCTAGAGATCAAAGCAAAGGTAGAGTAAGGAAACAATGCGTAGATAGATTAGATTTTGGGTCTGCATTGTACAATTTTTTATCTTCCTTTGAAGTCACTGATAATGACAAATGGCATTAAATTCAGCTTCAAATACTGAGGCTGCATTATCACATCATTCCAGGCTGCTATTTCTTTTGTCTAGTTAAGAAAACTAAAGCAAACAGAGGATACCTACTTTAGAATTTGGCTCCGTTATTATGTATTATACCATATGATGACTACACACTCACACCCCCCACCCCCACTCTCCATCCCACCCCCATACATGGGCCCTTACTGTGGACTTGATGCCATTGAGAAATGAAGGTTTATTCAAAAAGTCTGGAATGAACTCCAACCATTCTCACTAAAGATGAAATGTATCTGCATTATCCTAGCAATATTTGTGCACAATGTCCTATGGGACTATATGTATAGTCTTCATTTGATCTGAAGCAATGTCGGAGCTTTTGTGCCAGCCTCTCAGTATTACTGATAAAAGAAAGACTGATTCTGTCAACCTTGCATGATGAAATTACCTGATATCTCTTGTCATGACTAGTCCTATAACAGTAGTCTGCGTATGTGATGAGAAACCTTGAAGAAGTTCAAGGCAATGCTCTGCTGAGTTCCTGCTTTTGAAGGGGTGCGACTTCATTAGGCAGTGGTTCCTGACTGGGGGGGAAGAGTGGAGCTGGATATCACTGCGCAGGAAGGATAGCGTAAGTCTGTGGCTTGGGTCTTTAGCCTGCTTATTGGGAAGCAATATTGACAGCAAAGCATTGTTTCATATTTTGCACCATTGTTTTCCTTTTCAGCAATAAGCTTTCTAAGCTCGGACGTTTTAAGTGTTGTTTCCCTATTTCAAAATCTAACTCACTTTCTCACTCTCTTTATAAAGCTTTAATGTCCAGAGTACAAATTAGACTCTGTCACTGTGCAAATTTTCTCAAACATTTAAAAATATTTTATGATAAAGATATTTCATGATATTTTATTGTATTTTTTCAAGTTTCACTTAATATTTTAAAGTAGTACAGAAATGTGAAAAAGATGTATATATATTGTAAATTTCAATGTTCTCCATTATGGTATATAGTTTTGATGTCCGTCAATAATCATTTTGTTCTCTATTTTATATGAAATATTTTATCATTATTTTCATTATAGGCATTTATGCGATAAAATGATACTTTGAAACCTGAACAGGATACATAGAGATCAAGTCGATGACATTGGCATTTCCACATCTGTAAGCATTTGAACAGGTCTTTTAAGTATACATAAATTATATTTAATACATTGCAACTGACGTCTTTCAAATCATATCTTTCTCTTCCTTCAAACTTTAAGCGATCATTATTTTATTATACTTCAACTAAATGAATTTTGAGGCTGATAGGGATGGGTGAAATTTTGTATTTTTTTTTTAAATCTTGCATAGCATTTCACTTTACCTAGTGCTCTCCCTGTTCATTCACATAGTTGAGAATGACAAGTTTCCACTGGCTTATTATGGTAGACACTGAAGTGTGTGTGAGGGAGGATTATGAGCATATGTGTGTGTTTGCAATATTTAGCATTTGTGAAGAGTTTCTTTTAGCTTGAAATGTAAGTTGTGTTATTTGATTTTTCCTAGGTATAAAATAATTTATATTCATTTTAAAATTATTAATTGTAAGAGAAAATACTAGACAAATGGATTAGCTTGGTTCGGATTTCCTCCCTTTAGGTCCCTACCGACTGTCTTCTCTTATTTCCTCTGATGAAGAGATATTGATCTTCTAATCTTTTTTTATTTAATTTTTTTTCAAACAGGGTTTCTCTGTGTAGTTTTGGAGCCTTTTCTGGAATTCACTCTGTAGCCCAGGCTAACCTCAAACTCACAGAGATCTGCCTGGCTCTGCCTCCCAAATGCTGGGATTAAAGGAGTACACCAACATTGCCAAGCTTGATCTTCTAATCTTTGATAATTTACAGAATTATCTATATCCTCTACTTCCTCTTTAAATAATTTTCTTACTTTTGACATTATAGTATGATTACATAATTCTGTCCCCTCCCCCCCATCTCCTCCCTGTATACCCTCTCATATACCACTCCTTGCTCTTCTTCAAAGTCTCGGCTTCTTTATTCATTCATTTTTATATTAATATATGCCAACATACATTACTATATAGGAATACATATTCCTAAATTTATAGACATAACCTGCTGAGTCTGCATAATGTTATTTGTATGTATAGTTTCAAGACTGACCATTTGGTATCATATTACTCTATAGGTCTGCTCTTCCCTGGGAAAGACACCCTGCACCCAGAAAATCTTAGCAACACTTTTGCCTAAACATGACTTATACTAGGTTTAAAATTCCTCCCTGCCCCAGTTTTAAACAATTTAAACAGTATGTACTTTATTACCTTTTTATTTTTTTATAAGTTTGCTTTTTCTAAAATTCTTGGATTGTTGGTTTATGTTTTCAAGAGTCCTGGGATATATGAACAAGTAATTTTCAAAACAATTCTTTTAGAAACTTCTTCCCCTTTTATATTTTCAACCTGCACATGCATTTTGTCCCTGGAAGTCACTTCGTGTTGCTGTACTACATTTGTTTGTTTCTTTGTGTTTTATTTCTAACAAATTATAGTGGTACACTCTTAGATGCAATAATTTATCTTTCTTCAGCATCATCTTCTCTCCCTTCTCCACACTCACTCACTCACTTATGTGTTTGTGTGTGTGTGTGTGTGTGTGTGTGTGTGTGTTTATTTCATTTCTTTACCATTCTAGCATGTTTTCCAGAGCTCAGCCATGATGGCAATAACAACGTTTCTCCTATCTCTTGACTTATCTCATTGTCAGGAGTGTGTTTCTTTTTCCTGAGAAAATCTCACCATTTTTATCACTAAACATGAATCCCCAGTCCATTTCTTTGCTCTAAGATCCAGAACCAGGAAATTATAGCAGGTGCCCTTTGTACTCAGATGAGAATCTGTAACAGTGGAAATGAGACTGTAGAAAGAGGGAGAAGCAATAGAAACAGAAAGGTCCATTTGATGGATGTGCTCCTTACAATAAGAATAAAACAGGGATAGTTTTCTTGTATTGAAATTTTGCCAAAGATTACAATTAACTCTAGTGTGATTAGAAGATCTTTAACAGAAGCAACTTGATTTGAGGAAACATCAAATTAATACATGAATGTTCAGGAATATTGACTGGGTCTTGCTTGCTTGCTTGCTTGCTGTCTGTCAAGACTTCCTAGTCTTATTTGACCTGAAACTTATCATCCTCATTCCTATACCTCTGAAGGGCAAGTATTACTGTATAGATTAACATGTTCAGCCACAAAATACCAGGTTTTCAAACAACATTAATTTCTTTCATTCTCCAAGAACCTGTGTTTGAATATTGGGAACACACTTTAAAACATAAGCAGTTAAATAAACAAATACTAGTCCAATTCTGTGTGTGGCTATGGACCACTGGGAATAAAACTAACATAAGCAAGTGTCATCTAATCAAAATTGTACTCATAGCCCAATTAAATGCTGCATGGATTGTATTATCCCATTAACTTTACCAAAAGGAAATATCAGATTTAACATGTAAAAGAAATCTAAAATATGGTCTGGAGAAAAGGTAGCTAGGAAGAATCCTGACATCAAGAACTCTCCAAAATTATCTCTCTTATCCACTCAGAAATGAAAGTTGCATAGCGCTTTCTAATGATCTCTTGGCACCTTGAAATGAATTAGAATTTGAAGTCCCTGAGTATGTACAGAATATAACCAGTGTTAGAATCTACTATCTATACTCTACTTTTAAGGGCAAACGTAAGGGAAGTTCCACAATGTCTTGCAGCTTCAAATTGTGTATAGTCCTGTCTCTAGGTGTGGCCATATAACCTGGCATATGATGTGATGTCCTCACCACTCCTGTTCCTTAAACATCTATGGCTTCTAAAAAATGAATACCCTTACAGTTACCAATTTGGTTTCCCTGCTGAAGTCATCCAAGGGACATAAGTTTGTGAATAAGTGAATATGCTTATGCTGCTCCAAGTGACTATGTTTGTGTTGTTGCAAACACTTCTGTAAAAATGGGCTGTTGGCTGACTTCTTTGTCCATATACAAACAGGTTATTGCTGAGAATAAGAACAAGAACCAAAGAAGCCACAGTGTAAATTACCTGTAAATATTGAATATTTAAAATTACTATGTAGTATATAAAATAGCATAACAATATATTCATGTCGTGAATGTTCTACTCCTTTACTGGCTCCTCAGAGAAGGGCATGCTAGTAAAATTTAACATCTACCTTGTACTAGATAAAGCTTTGATTTTTCAGATTCTCTGAAATACTTTATGAAAGTTCTGAATCAGGCCAGTGTTTTAGAAATAATTCTAAGTTTGTGAAATTCATAAAGACAATATTGTCTAACTCAATTTATATTGATCCATCAAGGCTGATTATAAACAAGGTATACTATACTTGCCCATATTAACAGGCTTTGTGTCTGCCTACACATTTGTTTCATGTGAATATTATTGATTTTATCCTACAAGGTGTACTATCACAAAACAAATTAAAAGGAATTAAAATAACTAAAATATCATAAGTTTTCTCTATTCTACTTTGCTAGTTATAAAGTCTCTAAAGTCACACTTGCTTAAAAACTTTCTGTGTTAATTAACTTTACCTGCCAGGTAGATATGTGTTATACCTGATTTGTGAAGTACAGCTTCTTTCTTAAGACAAAACAAAACAAAACAAAGCAAAAATGTCAACAACATTAAACATTCAGCAACAGGGACCTAATTGTTTGTCCTTTCAATTTCAAAGTGAATATATATGATAACTCTTCTTTACATGCCCCACTATTTGAGAATGAGAAAGGGTTGACACATTTTTTAGGAAGGGAACATTTAGTCAGATACATTCATCCATGCATTCAGTAGGTTCATATATGATTTTGGTTTAAATAAATCATAACTGACCTGCACAATAATGCAAATTGCAATGATGTCTAACTTTGGTATGTATTAGTGTCTTAGTGTTGTGTCAATTATTTTTAAATATTATGAAATCAGTAGTTTAAACAAAAACAGCTATTAATAATTTTAAAATAATACCAATTAGAATGTTCACATATATTTCACTGGGATGGACTTAAAACATAAAGAGAGATTAGTTCTTTGTAGTGCTCCCAGATGAAAATTTATTTCTACCTTTTTTTCTGGATTCTAGAGACTTCATTGCTGTTGTCCCTATCTTCTGAAATCATTTATCTATTATTTCCTCTGCTACCATTTCCTTTTATTTTTAAGAACCATAAGACTACATGGCCCACGATGTTTAATCCAGAGTAATCTCACTATTTAATTCTGTTGATTAGCAGTATTTCTAATTAACAAATAAATCTCCTCTGCAAAGTAGCCTATTCAAAAATTCTAGTTCAGGAAATGGACATTTGTGAAATAAAATTATTTGTCCATGTTTAAGTATGAATTATTAACAATGATATTTGCAAAGCTACACAAACAAAAATTTCCCTGAAGTTCTCAGATTTCCATAGGATACATTGGCATATTCACATTTATTTTTATTTTTGTATAGATCCTTGATGGTAATGTTCATTTGATGAAGATATGATGTGTAAGATGAATTGCTAAATGGTCTTATTAAAAAAAAAAAACTCAGAGCCAAATATTGAGGTTAAAATTGAGAGATCAGAAAAGGAGAAAGAAGACAGTCATGTTCTCACTACTTGGAAATCCTCAGCCAAAGAGACCTACTTTCTATATGCCCATGTCTAAATGCTTTTCTGTTCTGGCATCTCATTTCCTCTCTCCACCCAGCTACATTACTTCCTCTTCCTGCCCAGCTCTGTCACTTCCTGTCTGTCTGTGCAGATCTCCATGTTTACTACAGTGACTGGCTTTTTCCTCTGATCCTCAGATGAACTTTATTGGGTACACAGATAAAATATCACCACAGTGATGAACTCATTCTACATCATATTCACTTTGAACAAGTTAGGATTCACTATGTATCTTCTGGTGGGATCAAAGAAATTAATGAATTTTCAATCTGTTTCTGTTTAAAATCTTGCAAATTTACATAGGGCACACCCCCAGAAACAGCTGCAACAATCTCTTCTCACAAACTGCAGTGAGCATCTGTGAGGCAGGGGTGATTCTTAGATGGTTGTGTTTCTTACTGTTGCCGATTACAAATCTCTAGAGTTACATTAGATTTCATATTCTTCAATGTCCACTTAGAAATGTATTTATCCTGAGGAACCTGGGACATACTTTGTTTCATATACTAATACTGTTAAACAGACTCTCCCATAGTCTATTGAACACAATTCATGTTGAAAGATATTGTATTTAAGGTATTCAGTTCCCAGAGTACTGTATTTATAACAAAGTGTTTAATGTTGGAGATGTAAGTATCATGTAACAAAGCAACTTTAGAATTTAGTCATCAACTGTGCCTGAAACAGGGCAAGTGAGCTGTAATCTAGAAGCTAACATATTCAGGTATCCTCCTTAGCATTTCTGTGAACCCTTCTCTACATAAATTAACAAATTTTAACAACTAATATGTTTACTTGTTAACTAAAGCTTTAATTAGTAGATGGAACTAGGAAATATTCTACATTGTACCCTTGCTTATTTTGAACGAGCAAGTCCTTAAGCCAGTTGACTGATGACTAGGTCTAACAATGAAGAACACCATTTTATTGGGTCACCAAGGATTTCAATAGTCATCATGCTTATTGACAAAGTCTAGCTAGAGAAAGAGCTGGGGCATGTTGTGGATGGCTGAAACCTCAGCATTCCATAGGATGATGCAGGATGATGGACAGCCCCACACCTTCCTGGGATACACAGCTACTTTCAGTTTAAAGCAGAACAGAGGACATATTCCTGTAGCAAAGGAGATTATGGATCCTGGGTATAGATCCTGAAGGCAGGAAAGAGGAAGTCATACTTCTTTGTGATAAAATAAAATGAAGTTGCTAAGAGGTATAGGGCATATGGTAGAATCTTTTAAAAGCAACAGAGAGAAATAAGTTAACAACTATCCAAAGAGTAGTATAACAGATGTCAAATATTTCTACTATTATAGTCACTGTGTCTTTGGAAAATCAGGTTCCATTTATTATCCAAAGATAAATATTCAGAAAAGTTGGGGCTACAGTGGATTCTAATCATTCTAGTCATAATATCCAAGGTCTCAGGTAGCTTAAGAATGCATAATATACTTAATTTATTTCAGTGATTTGAGATTTTAATAAAATCTTAATGTTTTATCTCAAGATTTAAGTAAAATCCTCCACTGTGATAAATTAATGTTAGTGAGCTGTAAAGCAAGCCTTAAAATTAATACAAGCCTCTCACTAGGAATTGTTATGTAACTTTAGCTCTACAATTGTACTATTGCTTCACATTAATATCATCTATGATTATCTAAAATCTATTTAAATAATTAAGAACGTGAAATCATCTATAGGCAGGGAAATAAAGGATATAATATATAAAGGTTTCATGAGAATGAATCTGAAGGCCTCCTCTTCTACTTCATCTCAAGTTCCAACACTGTGAATATATTCTGATGCTTTTAAATTGGATGCCTTGGGGGCAGATCCTATTGGTTCAGCCATAATGGACACATCTCACCTTTCTTTGTTGACACTTCAGATTAAATTTTTCCTATAAACATAACTGAACCTCCTGAGAACCTGAACATCATAGACTTCTTGAAGAGAGTCACTTGGTGATTTTTATCTCTGGAAACATCACAGACATTGCATTTCAAAAGGTAGAAACTTGAGAGCCTATTTTGCTCTCAATTCATACAGCCATCTATCCCCTTAGTAATCTTTCTTTGTAAATCTCTTAAATCTAGCTCCACCTCCATTTTCACTGCCATTGACCTAGTTCTGCCCTTCACTATCTAGTCCTCCACTATCTGCTGTCTACTTATAGGTGTGTATCTCTTCAATGAATCTTACCTCTTC
The DNA here is from genome assembly GCF_903995425.1 of Onychomys torridus. Classification (NCBI taxonomy): domain Eukaryota; kingdom Metazoa; phylum Chordata; class Mammalia; order Rodentia; family Cricetidae; genus Onychomys; species Onychomys torridus. Next base: position 53,222,013 of record NC_050452.1, on the reverse strand, counting down.
AGTCCAGTCCAAGCTCCACATTACTAGAAACACGTTATCTTAAGAAATGATTTTAATGCATGTTGATGTCTGTTTTCTTTTTTTTTTTTCCAGAGCTGAGGACCAAACCCATGGCCTTGAGCTTGCTAGGCAAGCACTCTACCACTGCGCTAAATCCCCAACCCTGATGTCTGTTTTCTTGAAACTGATATCTGTGGTACTTCAAACTGTACAAGTGTATTTAATTATTAAATAGGTATCTTGCTTCTTGAGTTCTGTTTTAAACTCAACGTATTTTCTGCATTGCATATGATATTCAAGGCACTGTTGAAAGCAATTACCTAGAAGGTTAATGGGAAAATATGTGATAAATTGTTTGACCATAGATGAGATTTCAGCATTCTGTGGGGAAGGTAGAGTGATTTCTATTTTCTTAAGCACCTTTCTCCTGTCTCTTCTCTGACATTGGACCAAAAGTTGTGTTTCCCTTGTTGTGGAGGATGCCAAGGATATCCTCTATTTCCTGTCATTTTTTAATTTGTGTAACTTATGATTTAGAATTATGAGGGTATATTGAACAATTTCCAACAGTGAAACTAGATTTAGCACTATAAACAACAGAGTTGTCCACCTACAATAAACCCAGTTACAATCATTTTATGAAAAGGAGTTCCATTAGGATGTTTTAGCTTCTTCAAGTTGGATATATATTACTCATCTCACCAGTGTTTAGCATATATCACAATAATAAGTAGCCAAGTATATTCAGTGTTCTAAATAGGAAATAATTATTATTGATATAACATAATTATTTTCTATTTTATGGAAGACAAGTACCATGGACTTTTACTTTGAACAAACCTAAGGGTAACATATTGGACATTATGTATTGCCCTAAACTTTATGCTGGACAGAGTTACAAGTCAATGGATTGAGGATATAGTACACTTATAGTGGGAAACAGGATAGATAGGCATAATATTTTTTTTTTTATTTTTAAATCTATTAATGGTTTTCCAGAATTATTTCACTATTGGAGTTTGACCTGTATTTTATTTAGATAGTTCAGATTAGGACAATGCCAAATGTTCATTTAAATTTACTTTCAAAGTTATATTTCAAACTTTTAAGATGCCATTTAATATTCAGCATTAGAAAGTGTATTAAACTCTATAAATGAGACTCATCAGGAATTGACATAACTCCAACATCAGATGATGCTCTGAACCTTGTAGTCTAGAGCCTTGATTTCAACTTGAGAAACAAAGGGAATCTAAGCAAGACATCATGGTAGTAAATGGGATTTAGATAAGGGCATGGCATTGTGTTTCAGTAGGAATGCCTTCCTTTTAGATAAATATTCCTATAGCAACTACACTTTGGTGAACAAGATTGGTTATATTTTGATGACCCCCAGTATGGATAGGCATAGGTGTACATGTAGGTATGTCTGAATAAAAAGTGTGACAACTCAGAGACAAACAAGGAAGATGTTGATGTGGGGCATAACCAGAAAGAATTTTCTTCAAGGGAACTAGATTTAACTTAGTATCAGAGAGTCTATGTGGGCAAGAATCAATTGATAATGATGGTTGAGGTATGACAATCACAATTCTGAACTTTGGGTGATCTTAGCCAATGTCTCTAAGCTTTCTTCATGATGATTCACTTGAAGAAAGCTTTGGGATCATACTTCAGAGTGCCAAAACAGACTTCAGGGAGAAAAACTAATGGTGCCTAAGATGGGCTTTGGGAAATCTGGACTGCTGCTTTCTGGTTTGTTTGAGAACTGGTTCAAGACCTGGAAGTCCTCATGATAATTGCACAAAATGGTTGAAGTGAAGGTGACCATCTCTGTAGTAGAAGTTTTGAAGCAATGAAGATCTTCAAGGTTATATACTGAAATAAAGTATTGGGTATTTTTTTTTTAAAACTAGGGATGGGTGAAAGTATCTTAGACAAGCCTTCTGTTTACTTAAATGATTATATATATATATATATATATATATATATATATATATATACTTTATAAATTAACTTTACTTTTTTTCATTAGTTAACTGTATTAATATCTACAATTTGGCTGTTAAACTTTACAATTTACATAAGTGTGTTTGCTATGTTAGTTTTCTTATTTCTCACAGAAATGGCCCATTTTAAGTTGTGTCTTCCAGAAATTTTATATTTTAATGCGGCCAGCTTTGAAAAAGATAGACTTGTATTTTAATGCTGGTAAGAGGATTGTGAAAGTTTTGAGTCCAAAAAAGACGGGGTGCTATAAGTTATTGCTTTTGTAAAGTGAAGGATTTTGAAGAATAGAAAAGAGGAGGAAGAGGAGACAGGAGAGAAGAGGAGGAGGAGTGACAAGAGGAGCACGTTACAGTCTACAGAGAGTCTACAGTCAGTAGAGTCTACAGTGAGTAGAGTCCATAGTCAGAAGGCAAACTCTCCTTATATTCACTACCCTAATGATAATATTAACACCAAATTTAATGAAGTTAAAGAAATAAATGGAACATTATAGCCATAATGAATATTTATACACAAAATAGAATGGCATGCATAACAGCAAAATCCAGGCTTATAGTTTTCTAATATTGTGTATTTTTTGTTGCCATGATTTTTATTTATTTCCAGAATCAAAAGTGCTAGATTAATAGAAGGAGAAGAAGAAGAAGAAGAAGAAGAAGAAGAAGAAGAAGAAGAAGAAGAAGAACAAGAAGAACAAGAAGAACAAGAAGAACAAGAAGAACAAGAAGAACAAGAACAAGAACAAGAACAAGAAGAACAAGAAGAACACAAAGAACAAGAAGAACAAGAGGAGGAGGAGGAGGAGGAGGAGGAGGAGGAGGAGGAGGAGGAGGAGGAGGGGGAAGAGATAAAGAGCAGAAGGAAGAAAATTTTATTTAAAAAATGCTTTGATTGGGACAAGAACTTGAAGTATCTCTCCAAAACATACTTGGTACTTTATAACATTAGATGAGAGGACTTCTTTGAATTTCTTCCTTCACTAAGTTCAGTAATTATTAAAATTATAATACAGATTTAGTTTAATTAGATAGACAAAATTTATATGAAATTTAAGGAATTCATAAGGTAGTTAATACCTTAAAATAAACCAAACACTAGACTTTAATAATTTATTAATAATGAATCATAATGTTTGTCATGATAGAAAAAATCATTAATATGTTAGTAATTGAGAGGCATGCTTTATAGAGAATACCATTTCATGAGAAAAAGGTTGATATTTTTTGTCAATAGAAGAAGATAAAATTGATAAAGCCTGTCTATGGCATGTCTAAGTGCCTCCTGAGTGACCATAGCGTCTAGTGTGGAAACACCACACTTTATCGGCAACTAGCTGGAGAACTGCATCTTCCACATTGTCTTTTTTTAATCACATATTATCATTTACCTTTGACACTCCTGTCCACTTAATTCTCAGTAACATTATCCTACTAACAGCAGGACAGGTTTGGGTTTGGGGAGGAAAATACAACACAGGAGTGCTGTGGGATGTTCTGTATGTCAAATGTATTGCTCCGATTGGTTAAAATAAATAAAGTGCTGATTGGCCAGTAGTCAGGCAGGAAGGATAGGGTAGGCGAGACAAGGAAGAGGAGAAGGCTGGGAACAGGAAGGCTGAGGGGAGAGACACTGTCATGAGAAGCAACATGTAAAGACATTGGTAAGCCACAAGCCATGTGGCAAAGTATAGACTAACAGGAATGGGTTAATTTAAGATAGAAGTAGATAACAAGAAGCCTGCCATGGCCATACAGTTTGTAAGCAATATGTTTCTGTGTGTTTGCTTGGTTGGTTCTGAGCATCTATGGGCCTGGCAGGTGAGAGAGATTTGTCCTGACTGTGGGTCAGGCAGGAAAACTCTAACTACACAGGAGTGCACATAATCATGGATTCAGTTCCCCACACTTAGACCCATATCAGGTCTGTTAGCAATTCAAGCCAGTTACTGTCTCCTACTTATTTATATTCAATGAATTGTATATGAAAAAGCATCATTTTACGTGATCTGTGTGTCTGTTCTGTACCTCCAGAAAAGCTTTTCAGGAGTCAGTAATCTTTCAAAGACATATCTCATTTCACTTATTGTATACAAAGTATTAAGCCCAATGAATTACTGACAGTTGATGGCTAATAAATAATTCTGTCACTTATAGTTTTTCAAATTTGATGTCAGGCAGTCAGCCACAATCTTATCCAGATCAGTGATTTTTATATTATTTTATTTTCATTTATTTCAATATGTGTGTGTGTGTGTGTGTGTGTGTGAGTATGAGTACATACATGTAGTATTCATAGAAACAAGAAGATAGTGACAGGTCCTCTGGAGTTTGGGTTATGAGTGAATTACAAGCTCTACCCCACAATTCCTGAGAATCATACTATGTACTCTGGAAGAGGAGCAAGCCCTTTTAACCATCTACTGTCTTTCAGTCCCCTTAAGTCAGTGATTCTTAAAAGGAACAACTGAAACTGTACAGAGATTTTCAATAAGGCATCTAGCAATGAGAGGTCATCAATGCATAAGACAGTCCCTCAACAAAAACAGGTATCAAATCCAAGTGGCAAACCCAAGAGGGGGATAATTTCTCATCATTGCCTCTTGTATTTTATTTTAATTGGAAATGTTAAAAGCAGTCTCAACATGCAAATTCTACCATTGGTTAATAATTTGAATTCAAACATTGTATTTACTTCAAAATTTCTTTGAAATAATATACCTTATACTTTCAACCAAGTTTCTTTTTATGGTGTATGTGGAGAAATTAGAATATAAATATTAAAATTCATCAATTCTGAATGTGAGGAACAGAAGAAAACTGTTTAGTACTCCACTGAATTTTTGAGCATCTTAAATGTTATTCTCAGAGAAGAACCTCTTTATACTAATCATGCCTTCAGAAATTTTCATAAAAGATTATTTTATAGGAGGTACTTGGAAGCAATGCAAATTATAATAAAATCAAAATCAACCATTATAAAAATATGAAACTTAATAGTTTAGCTTTGTTTCCTAAAAATCAAGCTTTAGAAGTGATTAAATGTAATTAACATATTATGTTTAGATAAGAATTTTTGTCTTCATAACCAAGTTTATATTTCTAAAAATAGTATTATATAAAAAGAAACATTTTCCTTCTGTCCCCTATTATAAGATAAAGCAAGTTTAAAGGGCCAAGAGTAACTTTCAACAATTTTTAAAAGATATTTCTTCTAATTTCTGAGATTTTAATTGAATTACATCCTTCTTTCATTTTCTGCCTCCAAACACATTCCTATTCCCTTTCTTCCTCTCATTCAGATACATGGCCTCTTTTTTTGCATTGTGTGTTATTAAATACAGATATGGACACATATATGTATATACATATGTACTCCTAAATACAAAAATACAGAACACTCAGTCTATAACATTATTTATATACATGCTTTCAAGTTTGCTTACTCACTGTTTGTTGACCAATTGGTATGCTCTTCCCTAAGGAAAATGATTTCTCCTGTTCTTTAAGTTTCTTAGTTGTCTGTAGTTATTTGTTCAGGGCTAAGGCCTCCTGGACCAAATAAACTTAACACATCTTATTTTGTTCTTGTTCCTCTCTTCTTTAAGCAGTTATTTTGGTGAGAATTATGGGTGCATATTCTGACATTATGAAAAGACACAATCTCATTGCAAACTCCCTTATACTTTGGCGCTTATATATTTCACATTCTGTCTTCAACAATGATCCCAGAGCTTAATATGCTTTTTGTACTTTATTTTCTATTTTCTTTTATTACTATATATATTCAATATATTCAATATTAGTATCTATATTGAAGAATCATCATTCTCAATAATTAGTGAAGTGGAGTCAATGAAATTGAAAATGTATGAAGAGAAGAAGAGGATGAGAAGAAAGGAAGAAGAAAAAGAAGAGGAGGAAGTTGTAATTTATATTCTAGCTAAAGGAGAGAGCTGAAAGAGGCAATAAGCACATTCTATGAACTCATATTCTATTTGGCTCTTCCCACTTCACACACAAATTCCATCTACCCAGGCAACAGACTGATGGATGGATGACTCTATTCTCTGTGCTCACTAAGCAAGATTTACACAGAAGAACAAGTGAAAATCAATCAAGGGATTCTGTCCTTTTCAAGAAAGTACTTCACATGGTATGCTTAAAGGTGTGGTCCTTTTCCTACATGGAGAATAACAAACTATGCCAATTTAGTACAGCAGGAGTTTCTTTTATGTGAAAGTAACCAACACAGCCTGGAATAGTAGTGTTAATAAAATGATGTTGCATGATTATTATTTAGAAAATCATCTATCTACCTTTCAGAGTTATGATAGGAAAAAATTATGGATAGAGACATCAGCTGAGAGTTTACACTAATGAATAATGCAAAGATAATTATGCTTATTGTATCTGTTAGTAAGGGATATTCAATCCGTCCTCTATAATTTTATTCATATTCTAGTGCTGATTTTTCTCTTAGCACAATTGTATCATTTCAAATTCCTCTCCTATCTATGAGCTCTTATTTTAATTTTAACACAAGTTGTACTGATGACTCAAAGTGTCTTACCTATAGCCAATATTTTCATGTCAGAAATGTTAATGGGCATTGATTTTGAAAATCTTTTTTATAAGATATCTTCTTTAATTTTGCCAAAAACAAATAGATATTTAACTCTAATTCTTGCTTGATAATTGTTTAATTATATGTAATTTTACTATGTAAAAGTTAAAAATCTTTCTTTTTTATTACACAGGAAAGAAGAAATGCTGTGGGATAATGCTTTTATACACTGATCTAATAAAATGCTGATAGGCCAATAGCCAGGCAGAAAAATATAATGAACATGAAAAGCAATTTACTTCCTTCAAGGCAATGGTGAAAAATAAATGAAACATGAATTTTTTTCTTAAAGATGAAGACAACTGTGATGTCTAAAGTCTTTACCAAATCATTTACATAAATAGGTTTTCCTATTGTATGAGTTTCTCCCCATTTCCTGACTTCAAAATGATATAAATAGGCTGTAAAATATTTACAGCACTAGAGACATGGCTGGGCAGTTAAGAAATGTTCATTCCCAGGACTAAGGTCTGTAATTCTTAAGTCTTGTATCTTTACACAAATTATCAATTTTTCCTTCCATATCAGGTTTCCTACTTTTTAACTTGAACCAACCTACATACCATATAGTGCTTGAATATTTTCTTTGTGACATAGAAAAGTCTTTACATTATATTCTTTGAAACATTCTACTAACACTGATAAATGAGATATTTGACAGCAATATAAGTAAAAGTACACAATCTGAGGTCTACTGAAGGAGTTTGTGAGAAGATGAAAGTATTCAATATATTCAAGAACTTGAGAGGAAGACCAAGGAGAAAAATGGCATAGTATAGATTTCATCAATTTCTTTTTTGAGATGAGATATATAGAGATAGAGTGAAGTGATGAGAACAGATAGAAAGATGGAAACAGATTTTTGTCCCAACACTCTCTAGAAGAAAAAAATACTTTAGTAATTCTGTCCATGAAAGAAATAAGGATGACTGTTCTTTCCTAGTCAAAGAGAAACTTTCTGCAAGAAGTTCCCTTGCATCAGAAGGTGAGAATTTGGAGGGAAGGAGATGCTAAGATGGTGTAGCAGTTCAAAGAATTTCAGCAAAGACAGGGAGACAATGCTGAAGTACTGAAAGTAGAGACTTTGCAGACTCAAGGTGACTCAGGTTGTAATTTTAGTCATTAACTGTGCTGACCGCTAGAGAAAATGTTGGGGAGCGTGCCAAGATCCTCTTGGGGGAATGTAATGGAACTCAGACTAGCTTAGGTTTCAGCAATTACTCTTGTATGTTTGGCCAAATAATACATCATTCAAGGATGACTCACACCCCATTGACTGTCTGTCCTGGGCTGATTGCCAAGTAAGCATCTGTACATTAGAGTTATACAACAATAATTATATCTAATTTCTCATCCTCATGCTGAATTGCTCACTGCTCTAGCTTACTAATCATATTTCTTACTCATCTTACTGTGAGACCCCATATCAATATTTTAAATGATTAGTATACAAGAGATTCATTTTCTGTATAATTACCATCCATTTCCATCATCCCTGAATGCTATTTAACATCTGTAAACATAAGACTGCTTCTGACATGTTTTCTGATTCAGTAATAGTTGGTAAAATTCAACTGTTTTCTAGGAGAAGCAATAGGAAGAATAAAAGTGTTGTTTTACTAGGAATTAGAAGGATGATCTGACTTCGTGGAAAGCATTGGAGGTATGGGGCAATTATATTAATATATATATATATATATATATATATATATATATATATATATATGAATATCAAATTTTAGGATAATTTAAGTTACATGTTGATTTATTTCATAGAAAATTTAGTTCTACAGATAACTTTAAATATTGTTTTGAGGACTGAAACTAATACATATGAATTATCCAAATATTTGCTAAGTTGGCTGGAAGTTCTGTATTGATTCTTACTAGAACTAAAGGAAACAATTCAGAATTATAGACTCTACTTTTATATTGGTTTATTCTTGGGGTTAAACTAAATATTGATTTGATCTGTTTCAGGCTAGACGGCAAATGGTAGAAAGTAAAACGTGAATGTCAAAATTCCCAAAGTACCCCATTTATTTTTGAATTCAAAAAATGTGTTAATTAGATTCACTTTCTATCTATCCACATCTCTGTTTAAATAAACACTCATGGAGAAACAACCCAAAGGACAAATAATATAATATAAGATGTGTATTGATATTATAAAAGATATTTATAATTCTTTAAGGGTGCTCCCAAAATTTACCACAATACGAAATTCATTTGCAAATAAAATAGAAGAATGGGCTTGGGTGTGGTGTTATACATCAGGAATCTAACATTTGAAAAGACTGGGAAGAATAGGGTCACCATAGGCCATAGATATGAGATCAGCTTGGTCTCTGTAACAATACCCACACCAGCAATGACTTGATTAAGAGCCTGTGTAAGAAAACCACAATCATAATAATGAATCTGTGTTTCTAACTTCTTTAGTAGCATTTTCAAATATATTGTTCAAAGTGCAACATTTTATTTATTACATCACAATATGGTCATAAGAGAGCAGTGCTTGTGAGGAATCATGTCTCTATTTATTGTTGTATAGTTGATGCCTCTCAATTTATTCATTAAATGGACACCAAAATGTATTGCCTGGATGTTTTGTGTGGATTCTGTGGGTGCCATGTGAAGATGGAGAGATCAGAGACACTTTTAGATACTTGAATAGTGACAACTGGGACTGCCGTTTGTTTTATGTAGTCTAGAGGCTTACCTATACTGTCACTACACTGAACCATTCAGATAACAGCAGGAATCTCAAGAATATGCAAGTGGAAGATGTAAGTCTTTCACTATTTAGAAGACCATATGGTCTATCATCTCATCATCAATGTCTAATGGTTAAATCAAGCTGTAGAATCTTCTACCACCCATGTCTGAGAGCACTGCACAGTGAGAAGCACGGTAGTGACTTTTGGTCTATTGACCATTAATATTCCAGTAGGTCTATATCCATAGAAACCATAACGTCTCCTCTAATTCTGAAACTCCAAGTAAGAACAGACAGTGCACTAAAAGAAATACAATGCACTAAGGGAAAAATATGGCAAATATTTCAATCAGTATAACAATACCCATGCCTGTGTGATGACTCTTGTTTCTCAAAACTTTCTCTTCTGCAGTGGGTGCATTATCGTTTTTATTAAAAATTTTATGCTCATTGTCAAAGCAATTTTCGATTGATTTACTTTTTGGGCATTGGTATTAAGGGATGTGTCACAGTTTGACATGTTCCTTTTCTAATTCTCAATGCACATTTGGTGAGTTATCATTGAAATTTCCTTTTGCATGTAGTGTAACTGTTAACCCTAAAGTAAAGGACTTTGAGCAGAATCCAATGAAAGAGTAGCATTCTCAACATTAGTTCAAAATGATTTACATATAATGACAAAGGAGATGAGAATTTTCTCCCATAATAGTGTAGGCAGCATTTCCAAAAGCAGTTTAAGATGCTGTCCATACTATCATATACAGGTAATGAATAGTTTCTATGTTTATCTAGAGAAACTGTCCATGAAAAAGAAAACTGAGACAATAGTTTAGGATTTTTTAATTAAATTTGTTTAATTCATTGTACACGCCAACCACAGATCCCCCTCTCATTACTCCTCCTGCTTCCCACCTCACCCCACCTGCCATCTTCCCCTCTCCTCATCATGCCCTCTTCCAACAAGGTAAATTCTCCCATGAGGGGACAGATAAGCCTGGTATATTCAGTTGAGGCAGAACCAAGCCCCTCCCTGCTTTATCAGGGGTGAACAAGGCCTCCAACCATAGCTAATGGGATCCACAAAGCCAGCTCATGCACCAGGGACAGATCCTAATCCCACTACCAGGGGCCTCTCAAACAGATGGGGCCTCTCAAACAGATCCAGCTACATAACTGTCTCCCATATGCAGAGTGTCTAGTCCAGTCCCATGCAGGTTCCACAGCTGTTGCTCTAAAGTTCATGAGTTCCTTTGTGCCTGGCTCAGTTGTTTCTGTAGATTTCTCCATCATGATCTTGACCCCACCCCCACCCTGTTGCTCATATAATCCCTCCTCCCTCTCTGCAACTGGACTTCTACAGCTCGGCCTGGTGCTTGGCTATGGATCTTTGCATCTGCTTTCATTAGTTCCTGGGTGAAGGCTCTAGGATGACAGTTAGGATATTAACCAATTTGATCACAAAGGTAGGCCAGTTTAGGCATCCTCACCACTGTTGCTAGTACTAGGATGTGTTTCAAGAACACTTTTGCAGACAGATGTTATACTGGGAAAGAAATAGAAATAATGTTAAGTGAAATGTTTACAAGGATGAAGGAAAAAAATTTTCATGGAAAATGTATATTTCCATCTAAAAAGAAGGCATGCGTTTGTGTGTGTGTGAGTGTGTGTGTGTGTGTGTGTGTGTGTGTGTGTGTTAAAAATCAATTCATTTTACCTTCATTCTAAAATGTATACTAGAAAAAGAAGTTTATTAACCCTTCCATTTAGAGTAAGACCTTCCTTGATCTCTGTACATTATAGCCACATTCCTTATGCCTGATGAGGCCGTGCTACTTGGCTCCCAGTTTCACTTTCTTCATTGTATTTACCTATCTTGATTCCAGTTCAGTTCCAGCTTGATTCTTTCACTTCTTCTGTCTGAAGCATATGGTTTCTTCAGCAATAGGATAGTATGTTCAATTTATATGAGGTAATAAATAGCAACAGCAACTCTGTATATTATTTTTGGAGTTTCTTGGACTCCAATGACCAACAACTCTAAGGATTTCCCATTGGCACTGAGAATTTTGTTAAATGTTTTATCGTTCTTCAAGGAACAGAGCAACCCTCAGTCATGTAGCTTCCTGGTACTGGAAGAAAATAAGCAAGCTTTCAAGGAAGAAAAGTCATCCTAATTTCTACCTAGCTGTGGTAGTCACTAAAAATAGTATTGAACAATGCATAAGGACCACACAATTGGAGATAATTCATGATGGGTACAATAAACTTAACCATACATGTGACTTGTAAGGCTATAGAACCTAAAAGAGAATGTACTATTGCCATTTTGTTCCTTTTATAACACACTACCATTTGTAGTTGATACATCTACAACATAACCTCTATCCCTAAGGATTCAGAGACATGATAGAAGATGGAACACAGAAAGATTGTAAAAGACAGGGTACAAGAATGGATTCCTGCTTTGATTTACAGGATATGCCATTTATATAAACTTGCCTAGGTATTCTCATAATATTATTTCTAAAGTAAAATAACAAAAGTGAAGATACAAATTGATGTAGGAATTCTCACAAAGTTTAATACTTGGAATAAGATAAGAGGCCATTGATAATTTCTGAGAAGAGGAATCAGTCTTTTATATTTAAAAAAAAAAACCTGATAGGGTAGCAATTCCCAAGAAATGAGCCCTAAATACATATGGACATATGGGGAAAATTTAACGATCTCATCATGTATTTGTTAACACATACACACACAAACATGCGCATATATCAAGTATAGTTACAGAATAAGAGGCTATGGAATAGGAGGGATGTGGAAAGAGTAGGTGGGAATAGAGTAGAGAGACAGGGAGAATGATATAAACAATATTCATGTTTGAAATTCTCAAATAGATAAATAAAACAAATTTAAAAAATTTAAAATGCCATTATCATTCATCAGTGAAACCCTCTGGGTATGTCCTTGCTCTAAGAAACCATAGAAACTCTTCTGTGGACTCCTTCTTGTACATAATAATATTAAATTTTATTATTATTATTATTATTATTATTATTATTATTATTATTATACATGTTCTATGCTCATAGAGAACCAATTTGAGACTATATTGTTTCAGTTACTTTATATAATTTGTGTATTCTAAAGGAGCTGAGAAGAGAAACAAAAAAATACATATTTATAGTGTCCTACATAACCATTCAGAGACCTATTTTCATACCAATTTTGGCCCCTTTTCTTTCTTCCTATGGAATTCAGTTACCATCTGGTGCTTTTTCTCACCTCACTAAAATTTCATCTCAACCCACACACATCTTATGGGTTGTTACTGTCAAATTTATTTTATTTCTGAATGTTTTTGGCCTAACATATCAACTCTATACCTCTATATGAATGTGTAAATATATATACATATATATGAATATTTTCTATGAATATATGTAATGTTTTATGAATTTGCTTTCATTAATGCTTTAGAGAAGATAAAGAACAAGCATAGTCTCACATTTCTAATATAGTTACTGACATGGATTTATTCACCTGCAGTCTTCACATAGTATGGATTTTTGTGTCAATAGCTTTCACCCTCAGAAAGTGCCTTTAGTACTTTTGCCAAGGCAAACAATTTGGAAATAATTTTTATTAGTTATTTGTACATCTGAAGTTACTTTACTTAAGTCTGATTTGCACAATATTGTCTTGACAAATATATTGGTGTTGATAATTGTCTTATTTATTGCACATTGTAGATCTCCATCCCTTGCCTCTGTTGAGAAGATGCATGTTTGGGTGTTTATCCACTTTTGAAACTGATGAATCATTTTGGTCTTATTTCTTTAGAAATGCTTTAGAAATGTTGTCTATGATTCCTGGGCAGATCTCTTTGAATTCATCCTATTTGATGTTGTCTGAAGAGTGTGCATGTGTAAATTACAATTTTTCTTCATGTTTGAGAAATTTTCCAGCATTTATTTAAATGTTTTCTCTCTTTTATCTCCTCACTCTTTCTTTAATACTCACATTGCACATGTGTTTTGGGGTTGCCTGAGCACCCACACTTCTTACAGGCTTCATTGTCTTCATTCTTTCTTTTTGAAGTTTGTTGAGTATGTAATTTTTACTGCTCTATCTTCAAGTTTTCTGAATCCTTGTGTTCTGTCACATCAAATTTAGTATTGCTTTTCTCGAGGGAATTCTTCAACTTTTATTTGTAGTCACAATTGCTTTTTGCATCTTTCTTTTATAATTTGTAACTATTAAAATTCTCTTTTTAGTGAGACAATACCATCATTCTTTATTTAGTTCTTTAAGAATTGGTTTCATTTATTTCTTTAAAATTATACATTTGTGCATGTGAGTATACATAAAACATATTCAATAACCTCTTAAGTTGTTGTACACCAAATGTACAAAGTCCGTCAATCTTTATTGGAAACTTTAGTTGCTGTGTATAAATCAAGGGTTGTTTTTTTTTTCATATTATATATACTGCATAACATTGATGCTGAAATCTCATTTTAGCTGCTTTTCTGGTTAACTGGCATTCACTTGGTTTTACACATGGATGACTACAAGGAAACAGTGTGTTCTTTACACAGTACTATGGTGATATTTTATTTGTGTTGAAATGCAATTTTATTAGTATGTTAATAAATAAAGTTGCCTGGATATTAGAGGTAAAAACAAGCCATTAAGCAGAAGTCTAGTGGTGGAAGCACATGCCCTTAATCTGATCACATGGCAAGCAGAGTCTCTGTGTGCTCAAGGACACAGCTAAGCATGGTGACAGGAAACTTTAACCCCAGTACCAACCATAGAGACCTGGAGGTCTGTATAGACAGGCAGTGACAAGGAAATCATGTGATTTGGTTTAGAGCCAAGGAGAAGGCAGAAGAGAAAGGCATTAAAAACACAAGTCATGCAGGAAGAAACTCTCTCTCTGGGGAAGCAAAGGTGGCAAGGTGGTAAGATACGGTAGTCCTGACTCTGGTCACTTTGGCTATTTACCTCTGTATTTGGCTGTGTTTCTTATTTACTAAGAGTGTTCTGAATTTCATCTACACAATACAGAAGCTGTACATATGAAATCATGGTAATTGAGAATGCACAAACCTTATAAAAGGTAATTCTTTTTTATCATCCTGTGGGAAGAGGGGCATGGAATCCTACTCCTAGCCAAGGAGCGATTGGTAGCTACTGAGAGAGTGAGAGTCAGCATCCTGAAAGGAGACCATGCCTCAGTGGAAAACCTCCCCTTTAAGAAGATGTGGGCAGCTGGGCTCTGGTGGCAAATGCCCTTAGTCCCAGGACTCAGGAGGCAAAACCAGGCATATCTCTGTGAGTTCAAGGCCAACCTGGTCTACAGAGCAAGATCCAGGACAGGCAGCAAAGCTACACAGAGAAACTCTGTCTTGAAAAATTTAAAAAAAAAAAGAAGAAGATGTGGGCAGCACAAATTGGACTTGACAGATTAACAAAACAAAATGAAAGATTTCACAAGGTTGTATGAGAAGTGAAGGGATAAGATCTCAGAGAAGTTGGAAGGGTAACTAAGATCAAAACACTTTATCTGACACACTCAAATAATTGATAAAATAATAATGATGATGATGATGATGATGATGATAATAATAATAATAATAATAGAAATAAGATAAAAGGGTTTGTAACATACTTTCTCTTGACTTTTTAAAAATGTATATGTGCATTTTGCTGGCATGTATGTCTATGTATCACATAGTGCCTGGTATCCATAGAATCCAGATAGTTGTGAGATGCCATGTGGGTGTGGAGAATAGAACCCAGGTCCTCTGGATAAACAGCTTCTCACTCCTCTTAAACCACTGAGCCATCTTTCCAGCCCACAGAACGTATTTCCAAAGCCCCATTTTTAGGTTATTACCTTGTGTGTATCATACAGGCCATATATAAATAATCAGAATCTTTTTAAAAAATAAATCTTAGAGAGTTGTGGAGGATAAATAACTATTTGAAGAATCTTGGTTATTTAGTATTGACCAAAGCATGGATGCTAGAAATATACATGTGAGTCATTTCTGCTCTCATTTTCCCTTGTGAGTCATATTATTTTAATATAAAGATAGGTATCTTTATAGAAAAGTATTCTTACATATTAATTGAAATAACTGTTTTCTGTATCACTAATTCATGTTTCCTACTTTTATGAGAAGCATGTGGCAATACCTTATAAGTAGTAGACTTACAGGGTTGTTAAGTGATTCATTTCTGTAATGAGTCTTCTCTGTCCCTCCAGCTAGCTCCCAAAGAACAACACAGAGACTTATGTTAATTATGAAAGCTCAGCCTTTATCTCAGGCTTGTCTCAACTAACTCCTATAATTAAAATTAACCCATTGGTTATAATCTAAGTTCTGCCATATGGCATTACCTCTCTTCCATTTTGCACCTCCTGTTTCCTCTCCAACAAGCTGGTTACTCTGCCCTTTCTCTTTTCAGAGTCCTCTCTGTCTCTGAAAGTCACATCTAACCTCTTTCTAGCTATTCTCCATTCAACTTTTTATTACACAATAACAGTAATACATTTTCAAACAGTGTACAAATATTCTACAACACTTCTCTTGATTTAATGTAGTAGTAGCAGTAGCAGTAGTAGTAGTAGTAGTAGTAGTAGTAGTACTGGTAGAGTATGTGTGATGTGTATCACTCTTTATCTCTCTGTGAGCACGTGTGTGTGTGTGTGTGTGTGTGTGTGTGTGTGTGTGTGTGTGTATAATGTATATAGACATGGATATGCCAAAGCACAAGTGTGGTCAGAGGAAACTTCTATGAATTTGATTCTCTTTTTCCACCTACAATTCCACAGATTCATGTATTAAAAATACAGAATCACCACAGAAATTTCTATATTACATTTACCACTGAATTGAATAGACTGGTAAGACAAGTCAGTATAAAATAACCTAATAGTTCCTGTAGTGACAAACTAATTGTCTCCTGTTCTTTAGAAAAGTGCATAAACTACTTTCTAGTATCAGATGTAATAAAATTCCAGAAAAAGACATACTTTTTTACTAGGATCACAAAAACCAGTGAAAATCGATTCAGTATTAAAAGAAAAAAAAAAAACAGACAAAGAACTGGAAAGTATGACAGTTTGATGGTATTGACTAAGACTTATTTACTTCTAATGTAAATTGGCTGTGTCTTGCTAATTTAACAACACATTAAACTGAAATGCCATTTGGTCTCCTTTGTAGCTGATACATAACATAGACTTTACTATCTGACAGTGGTTGGCAGAAATTTACTTATGGAAGATGCCAAGCTAGAGTGGCACAATTCACAGTAGAAGTTCCTAAATTGGATATTAATTGAACAAGCTAGTGTTGGTATGACTGTCAACCAGTGTAATCTGTGCATCCAGGAAAGAGCACAATCTGACTCTAGTGAATCAGTCATCATTTTCAGGGGAATTCATTAGTTTTTTTTTTTTTTCACTTACCATGATGTCTTAGATTCAGTATAGGAATTTTCAAGAAACAGTATCAGAATATGTGGCCTATACTACTGTATCTTGATTCCATCTCTTTTACCTTCATGCAGCAGGAAATTGAAATTAAGTAAATCATCGAATTCTACTTCATAGACATCATTTGAGATACTTCTAATAAAAAAAATTTGATGTGAATCAGGATATAGAAAGGTCTTCAAGGAAAAAAAAAAGCAATGACTTTTTTTTTTTAACCTGTCTCTTTTATGTGTGTATAAAGAATGAAAAAGTAAAATAGAAAAGAAATCCCAAAAGGAAAGTAATGTCTTCTGATGTCAAACATGGACATCTTAGTTCTATGATATCCAAACCCTTGACACAGCTGAGAATAGCAAACTGTGAGTGATTTAAAAGGAAAAACAGGTTGTTCAAAGCTACACAGCATAATATTCCTACAAAATGACATTAACCTTTCAGGTATATAACTTGTCCTACTCATTTGCAAAAGGAGACATTATTCTCTGATCTTCTCTAAGCCACAGGGTATAATTGGTTTTATAACAGAAAGTAAAAATGTAGACTTACCCATTCTTCAGATAAACCACTTATTGACCTCTGACCAGTAAAAGGATATACATTTTGATTAAGATATGTATAAAATTATACTAGTAATTATAAAACTTTCTCAAATTCAGGTCATGTATAAGCCCTCAAATAATTCCATATTACTTACATAAGATTAAAAATATATAAAGTAAATTTTTTTTGAGCTAAGGATCGAACCAAGGACCTTGTGCTTGCCAGGCAAGTGTTCTACCATTTAGCTAAATCCCAACCTGTAAAATTTTCTTATCTATTAAATTTATAGATATTACTTATTCCAGAGAGAATAGTGTAAAATAATTTACTAATCTAGCTTGATGCAATATAAAATCTTGAAGATTTCTTTAATTTTAGTTCAGTGAAATCTTATCATTTGAAATATTAATATAATCACTATATGCTAGTATGAAAATATACACATTGAGTGCTCACATTTAATAAATATTATTTCAAATATGTTTTTCCTTTTTACTCTTCCTGGTAGAATTTTAAAAACAAAGATAAAGAGGATGCTGAGTCACCTAAAATCTAGATTGTGAATTTGAGAATGTGCAGCTGTGAATGTTTAAAATCTAGAATTTGCACATTCATCTTAAACAAAAGCTCAACCAGTCATAAATACTTTATAGTGCCAGTTCAGCTGAAGTGTCAATTCACTGGAAATTGTAGTCCTTACAATGTTTAGATGAGTTTTCTATGTGGTGGGAACACATGGATTTCATATTCTATAAAAACACACAATGGGGTCTTTTTTATTAAGAATAATTTTGTTTTATTCATTTTACATACCAAGTAAAGATCCCCTTCTTCCCTCCTCCTGGCTCTCCAGTTGGATTCTTGTTTTAACAGATGATATGAACTATGTCTTTAAAGAGATAAAAACTACTGCAAAGGGTGGGATCAAGATCTGTCCCTGGTGCATGAGCAGACTTTTTGGAGACCACTGACAATGGAGGGACACCTAGTATATAGCTTTGGTGCAGGGAAGAAGGGCTTGGACCTGCCTCAACTGAATTTACCAGGCTCTGCTGACTCCCCCTGGGAAGGCTAGCCTTGGAGGAGGTGGGAATGGGGGTGTTGTTTGGGGGAGAAGGCTGGGGCGGGGAGAAGGAAGGGGGAAAGGGGCAATTGTGGTTGGTATGTAAAATGAACAGAAAATTTCCTAATAATACACTACTGCCAGGATTTCTAATAATTGAAGAATGTACTGAGTTTGATATTTTAGATCGTTCTTATGGTTTCCATTACTGAAGATGCTTCTGTGAATGGTTGCTGTTTTCTTCTGCCATCATTCTCACGGTCGTTAGTTCCTTAATACTCGCTCAGTTTAACCTGTGCAGACTGTTTGAGGACGTTAGCTATCATTATACCACTTAGGGGCTCTTCCTTCCTGATGGCTGTATGACTTTCTCTTCCCTCCATTTCTAATCAGCTCTACAAGTATGCTCAGAGTCATACTCCCTTCCTGTAGAAAATTTCAAATAAATGCTAATAATTCACAGCTGCCCTTTGTGGATTCAGTTTACATTACCAAAGTGATTCTCTTTAGCATAAATAGCAGTGTTAGCCATGGACTGGAGAATTATTAGGTGTTATAGGGGGTCTGTGTGTCCAGGTTGCCTCTGTAGGTCCATACTAACACTCTCTAATTTCCTTCTTTTTTGGGTTTTTGAATATTGCAAATTCTATTTTTTGTTCATTTTTTAAACTATTTTTGGTCAGTATTCTAGTTTACAGTTTCAAAGTAGAACATTTTCCTCAGAAAATGGTGCATTGGTCTCCTTTATCTCAGCAGCCAGTTTTAAATATGAGTTTTGACCTTTCAAGAGTTGATAGATGGTGTTATGAGTATCCAGTAAATTTCAAGTGTGT
This sequence comes from Onychomys torridus, assembly GCF_903995425.1. Classification (NCBI taxonomy): domain Eukaryota; kingdom Metazoa; phylum Chordata; class Mammalia; order Rodentia; family Cricetidae; genus Onychomys; species Onychomys torridus. The sequence goes on along the minus strand of NC_050452.1, from coordinate 53,202,712 downwards.
AAAAGTATTCTTCACTTTTGCTAACATTGGCATCATTAGCACATGAATCATTTGTCCAGAGAGTTTTAGAGTGGATGAAGGATGGCTGGATGGTCTGCTCTGTGAGCACACCACCACATTCACTGAAAGGAAAGAACAATGGGATGAGAGTCAACAGACCCATTTCAGGTACTCCCAAAAGCAGAGAGACATATCTACTGTTGGAATCCCATATCATTGACTATTGCAAGTCATTTTATGGCCTAAGCCAAAACACCTCAAAAATCACAGAATTGAAGTTAATGATTATTACAGAAGAAAAGAAGTTGAAAATGTCCAGTTAGATAAGAATTAAAATGACCAAAGAACTTTGACCAAAGGCCAGAAACATCAAGCTTCAGAAGCAATATTTAACAACTATCATTGAAAATGAATAAGGACTTACAAGGTTTATCCAATACTAGCTTGGAAGGCTAACTATCTAAGACTGCTAGCAATCATCAGATCTGCTTCCTCTTCTCTATATATACACACTTGATCTTATTACTCCAGCTTGAAATATAGTCATGATCTTCTCACCTAGCCCAAAGTAAAGGAGAGAACAGGGTCACTGTATCCACACTATCAAAATAAAGAGCATGCCATGATCAGTACCTAAGTTACCTTGTCCTTTCTACTACATGAATACAGGAAACCATGGCAACCTGGAAAGCTATGCGTTGAAGATGGCAAGTCATCTCCTTCCAGTCCCCGAAATGGGAATGCAATTATTTCACTCATTTCACTACTATTCCAGACTCTTATACAATCAAAGATTGGATTTATTTTGCATAGATTCACTGTGGGTTTTAATATAAATGGTATTATCATCAAGCCTACACTGATGAACATGGATATCAGTGTTTCATTCAGTTGTCCTGTTGCAGAAAACAATAAAACCAAAGCAGAGACGGTGAAAATGTCTGTATAGTATATGATTTCAATAACTTCTAAAGAACAGAATCTAGTATTAATATACTTCTAGCTGAATAAACTCTGGACATTGGAGATGAGTGCAGTAATTAGAAATTTAGCAAGAAAATGCACATTAGGTTAATGCACAGCATGAGGTTTAACAGTGGCAGAAAGCTTTGCATTGTGACAAACTATTAACATTACTAAAATGGGATTCCTCTTCCTTGGCACATAGCTCACATTCACAATACAGTTTCAGCAGAAGTGGAATGAAAAGAATTCTCAGGAACAGAATATTACTTAATTTTCCTCTATAACAAAGTAGTCCCCAACTTGGGACCATCTCACAACTATATCTTTTCCCCATGATTTTATATATCTTTAATTGGCATGGATATTATGAGGAATTCTTTTGCTCATCTCACATATGTCCCTTAGCATCACTTGCACAAGACTATTGCTATGACTTGTCAAATCTTTTTTTTTAATCTTTTTTGTTCATTTTATATATCAACCACAGATTCCCCCTCTCATCCCTCCTCCTGCTTTCTCTCACCTTTCCACCCACCATTCATTCCCTCCTCCAACAAAGGTAAGTTCTCCCATGTCTAGACAGCTAAGCTTGGTACATTCAGTTGAGGCAGGACCAAGCCCCTCCCAGCTCTATCAGGGGTGTAGAAGATGTCCCACCATAGGTAATGGGATCCAGAAAGCTGGCTCATGCACCACAGATAGATCCTGATCACACACACTACCAGGGGCCCCGAAACTGTTTTCCCAGCTACACAGCTGTCTCCCATGTACAGAGCATCTAATTCAGTCCCATGCACCAGCTGTCGGTCTAAAGTTCATGAGTTCCTTTGAGCTTGGTTCAGTTGTCTCTGTAGATTTCCACATCACAATCTGACCCCCCTTGCTCATGTAATCCCTCTTCCCTCTCTTCAATTGGACTCCCAGAGCTTGGCCTGGTGAATGGTTGTGGATCTCTGCATCCTCAGTTACTGGATGAAAGAAGGCTCCATGATGACATTTAGGGTAGTCACCAATTTGATTACCAGTGTAGGCCAGTTCAGGCACCCTTACCACTGTTGCTAGTAATCAAATCTGGGGTTGTCCTTGTGGATTCCTGGTAATTTCCCTGGCACCAGGTTTCTCCCTTACCGCACAATATCTCCCCATATCAAGATATCTCATTCATTGCTCTCCCACTCCATCCCTCCCCCAGATCAACAACCCTGTTCGGTCATGTTCTTATCCCCCATTTCCTACCTTCTATTGCCCCACAACTCATCCCCAGTTACTCATCAGGATCTCATCTGCTTCAACTTCCCAGGGTGATCTCTACATCCCTCTTAGGGTCCTCCTTGTTTCCTAGCTTCTCTGGGTCTGTGGGTTATAGTGTGATGACCCTTTGCTTTACATCTAGTATCCACTTATGCATGAGTACATACCATGTTTTTCTTTCTGATTCTGAGTTACTTTACTCAGGATGATATTTTTCTGTTTCTATCCATTTGCCTGTGAATTTCATGAAGTCATATTTTACAACTGAGTCATACTCCATTGTGCCTATGTACCACATTTTCTTTATCAATTCTTTGGTAGAGGGGCATCTAGGTTGCTTCTAGGTTCTGGCTATTATGAATAATGCTTCTATGAACATAATTAAGCAAATGCAATTACCAAACAACCCAATTAAAACATGGGCTACAGATCTAAACAGAATTCTCAACAGAAGAATCCCAAATGGCTGAAAGACATTTAAAGAATCGCTAAACATCCTTAGTTATCAGGGAAATGCAAATCAAAATGACTCTAAGATACCATCTTACACCTGTCAGAATGGCTAATACCAAAATCACTGATAACAGTTTATATTGGAGAGGATGTAGAACAAGGGGAACTCTCCTCCACTGTTGGTGGGAGTGCAAATTTGTGCAGCCACTTTGGAAATCAGTACAGCAGAAAATTGGGAATCAATTTACCTCAAGAACTAATGATACCGCACTTGGGCATTTACCCAAGGGATGCTCAAGCATACCACGAGGACATATCCTTCCCAAAAGGAAAAGAATGGTTGTAAGCTCTTTGAGTTACTGCATAAATAAACATCAGGTACACTAAAGGAATTATTCAAAGTCTAACCATTCAGAGTCCTTACAGGCTTCCTGTTTATTCTTTTGTGCTGCTGTGTCACCATATGAAGAATTTCTCCTGCCTTGTTGGAGATAATTATGTGCAACGAAATTCTTGGCTAGCTTCATACTATTACAATGATATTGTATGAGCCATTTGACTTAGAAATATAATCATTATAAACTTTTGACCTGCCTAAACTTACTCAAACTGATAAGTTTATGACATGAAAGGTGAGTGGTGTTCCAATTTAGATTGTAGATCATGAAACATATTTGGCTAAATGTGTAATGAGAATAAGAAATAAAAATTTTATCCTGTTATACCATTTCAAATGCAGTTCTGTTGCATTTTCTTGAAACCCAATCTATTTTAAATCTCAAATATTTCTATTATCAGTGATTGTTTTGTGGTCCAAGTTCCTCCCCAGTTCCTATCCCATTCCAGTAGACAGTTTTGTTTTCTGGTGAATGAAAGCTGTATCTAAATCTTCTCACACGTCAAGAACAGGTGTGAGCATTTGAGCACACCGTGTGATAAAGGAACTGTGAAGTTTTACTTGTGAAAAAGTTGGTATGAAGAAGAGCACTGTGAAATTTCTGGAGTATTGTGAAGTTGCACATTTAACTTCCAAATTGAAAAAACACCTTACCTTTGTGGCAGCAAACTGAGAAAGAGGAAAATGTTTTGCTTTTAGTATTAAGCTTATAAAAAGAATCCATAGAGGTAAAGCACAAAAGAATGCCAAACCCTAATTTCTATAAGAATAAATGAATTTTTTGTCAAAAAAGTGAAAGCATCTAATTGTGCATGACCAAGATCTAAAAATAGTGTAACTGAGAATTATTAGTTTACTAATTTTAAAAAAGCCACACAATACTATTTTATACACTGTATGCAGAAATTAATTAAAGTCCCATGGAATCTTAATGTGAGATGAGAAAAACTGACTTCTTACAGACTACTGGAGATATAAGTTAAAAGTTCAAACAACACTTTAATCAGAGGAAACAACGTGAACTCTAAATATAGAAGGGTAACCAGGCATTGATGCAGATAAAATACATCCAATATTAATTATGAAAACAACTCCAATCTCAAATATTCATGCATGTTAGCATAATACACTTCTCTGTCACTTGATTGCATGGCTTTATAATTGATCATCTAATTAGTTAGTGCATGATATTGGATTATTCAAGGTATTTCTAAAGATTTAATGTACTGGATTTGTTTTCCTAGCCAGCTAACATTTTATATAGTTCTATCCAACAGAAGTTTCTGTAATAGAGTGAGAATGATGTATTCTCAATAACCTCATATGAAAAACACCATGCATCTGTGGGTATTGAATACTTGAAGTGTGGCTGAGGCAATTGGTAAATTGACTTTTAAATTAAGCTTACATTAAATAAAATTTTCTGTTGATAATGTTTTCATTTTTCTCCTAAATACATCAGTATTTTCTCCTATAACCATTGTCTTTTGGAATCTCAGAGCAGAATAAGTCATGTTTTGTTTAATGCAAACTTTTCATAGTTAATTTTTGCCAGAAGCATGGAAGCCTACTCACTGTTGATGTTTAGCTTTGTCCCAACTGACACAGAGGAGGAAATATAATTATGAAGATTTTCTTTAATGACATTTTGCATGAATTCAAATATTCTCTCAACTACTCAATTCCACAGTACCATCCAGCCACTATTTATGACTGTATCTCTACAAGCCATAATGAGCAACTGGAGCTACACACAGGAAAGTTTGCCCTTCTTAGAGTCCCTGGAGTCATATTGCATTTCTATTAGCTACCAAATCACAGGCTTACACTATACAATTCAGGAGGCCTATGGGACTTGTGCCTTCCAGGAAGCCAGTGTGAAAAGTGATTCCTTCCAAATCATTATTGTTGGCTTCCATACATCAGAAGCAGCAAATTACCCAGGTCTTCTAGTGTGGCTGGGGAAAACATGAGTGGATTTTACTGTTTCCTTACCTGAAGCCTAATCCCAGGAGCCTTAACCAAACCCAGTATGAAATGGAGTCCTCAGACACGTACTCTTCAAGGCTAAGAAATATCATAAGGGAAGGATCATCAAATCATCTCTCTTGGGGAAAGTATGGAATTTGGACAAAGAAAAGGGTATGCAAGCCAAGCCATTTTTTGCCTACCTACAGCTACCAAGACATATGATTATATGACCTTTATCATCACTGCAGCATCTTAGAAACCTGGTGTTTTATAACCTGGAATATGAATAGTAATATGTGTGAGCTTTCATGTGTATTGTATAAGTAATAGTTATAATTCCCATGAAATTTCATAATAATAAGATTTTGGCAGGATGGTCTCTACATATTATCTATTTTTTCTCTCTCTGAACTTTAAAAAGCCCTCTTTTAAGTAACAATGTTAAACTTATTCAATAGCTAATTGGGTGAGCCAGTAAGATATATGCAGCATATATCTCAGTTAATCTCAAAATAAATCTTGTCTCTGTCCTACCTCCCTATGAATTTCTCACACTAGACTCTCATGATATATAGGCTGTAATCCTATGTACCTTCTGAGATGCAAGCACAAATGTGAGAACATAGACATAGATACAAATATAGATATATGATATAGCTCATATATATATATATATATATATATATATATATATATATATATATGTGTGTGTGTGTGTGTGTGTGTATTGCTAAACACATAAAAAATCTTCAATTTGAGAAAACTAAAAAAATTACTGCAGTGAGTTGACTGAGTTGTTAGCATGCTGTACACTCCAAATTTGATTACAATGAATTATTCTAAAGGGAGACTCTGTGGGAGCCATTAAGATTGTGAAGGTTCCATGCTTAGTCATTGATTAATATCACATTACAAGATTATGCTATCTCATGAATGTTATCATAGTTTGCATCTATTTATGTGGTAAAGATCATATCCAAAATCATCTTGAGGAAGAGTCTATTCATCTTACAACTCCCGGTTCACAGTACATAATTGAGAAAAGTTGGGACTGGAACCTGAAAGCAGGAACTGAAACAAAGCCATGGAGGAATGCTTTTACTGGCTTGCTCCCCATGTTTTGCTCAACTACATTTCCTATAAAGTCCAGACCACATACTCAGGTCTAGCACCACCCATTGTGGAATGGTCTCTTTCACACCATTCATTAATCAAGAAATTGCTCCATAGGCTAGTCTACTGGACATTCTCTTGTTTGCATTTTCTCACTTAAAATTTCCTCTTCTCAGATGATTCCAACTTCTGCTAAGTTGACAAATAAAATGAACACATGTGAGTTAATTATAAATATCATCTGATTATCTCTGATTATGCCTTTTCTTCATTTCTCTCAATTATGTAATTCTTTTCCTCCCATGTTATAATACAGTGAGAGAAGACCAATATACTGTGGTATATTGAACTTAGTCTTCCTAGCCTTCAGAATTATCAGGCAAATACATGCATATCACAAATTACCTAATCTGTAATATTCTAACAGAAGAAACATACTTAGTCATTAAAAGGACAGAATCCTAAAACTTCATATTATGTGTGAGTAAACTCTCAAGGGAATTGAAGGTAAAAGTTCAAAAATTAACAACACTTATGATCAAACTTTTTTACTTATATCAGATGAAAGATTATTTGAAAAATTCATTATTTGTTTTTAAAACTTCAGTAATAGATTCAGTTCATAGAAGATTAAATTAGCTGTGTAGAAACTGGCAAATTGGTACATAATGAAGATAATAAGGCTCTTTAAATTCAAACATGAGTACAAAAAATATGTGCAAGGCTTTTTTAGTTAATTATGTACCTATAAGAAAATGCATTAGTTTATTATTTTTCTTTATTTATTCCATAACATCTGATAATGGCTATTTCTTCATGTGTGTGTGTGTGTGTGTGTGTGTGTGTGTGTGTGTGTGTGTGTATGGGTGGGTTGAAAGACATGAAGTAGACAGAGACCTATTTCATATTATTATACTCAATATACAATCACCTTTTTCCATCTTATTAAGACAAAGAAATATGCTAAGTGGTGGTGGTTCCTTCCTTTAACCCAGAACTTGGGACGTAGAGGCAGGTAGATCTCTGAGTTTAATGTCAGTATGGTCTACAGAGAGAGTTTCAGAACTACTAGGGATACACAGAGAAATATTGCCTTGAAAAAACAAACCAAACCAACCAAAAAAGCAAGCAAACCAAAAAGACAAAGGATTATGTGTCAAATTAATCACAAAATCTTTCATTTTACTTTTTCCACAAAATAATTTATAAGTTCTCATATAATTATATAAAATATAGTAAAGCTCAAGGGCATATTTTATTTCCAACTATTTAAATAATAAGAATAATATTTTTGAAAGATCTTGATGTTCTAATTTAGCCATATTTACTGTTAAACTTGGGGTACCTTTGCCAAAGTGATTAAGTTTGACGTATTCCAAAGTAATGGACTTTTGGATCTTAAAATATATTCTAATCTCATTTATTTTGCAAAGTAAAAACAGTTCAATGACTAAACTGTGTTTCAGGTACTAGAAAAATATGCTTTTGAAAAATATTAACTTTAACTTTGTTATTTTTACTTTTGAGAAAAGACAGGATTAAAAACCAATCTCTGTGAATGATTCATAGTTGTCTCAAATAGCAGTGGTGTCTGTGCTATGTGTACTACATGTAACAATAATAATCAAAGAAAATAAGCTCTCAAATTTATAAGGAGGGCATGGGAGGGAGGGTTTGGAGCGAGGAAATGGAAAGGGAAAATCTATGAAAAATCGTATATTTCTGACTGCAGTGTGAACTGGAGTCTGGTAAGCAAATGTGGCATTGAGGAGAGGCAATATTACCTGATGCAGAAACAGACCTCAGTATATTCTTTTTGTTTTTCCCTTGATTTCCTGAAAATTAAAAATCACTATTTGCATTGAGTATTACTTTCTACTTCTGTACATTTAGAGTATGCATATTAGCATCATCAACAGTATGTGCTTTTGATTTGAATTTGTGGTATGTGGTAGATGACTAGTGAAATTTAAAATGCTGTGTAATGAGGTCTGTGTGCTAAAGTAATGAGGGGGTTGTCCTATCCATTTCATACAGAAGTGGCTACATGATACTTAAAAACTACTTTTAGATATTTTCTCAAATAAATAAAATGACAGAAAAAGGATAACCCACCATTCATCAATTATGAAATTAAAAAATTTCTAAGTTTTCATACATATGGTGAATGGCTTGATATGTAGCTCTTGAACTGACTTTACATGATGAATCATACAACAACCAAATCTGTTCAGACCATCTCTATATTCCCAGACCTGTGAAATCAAGTAAACATACAAGGAAAACAGAAAATTAAGAAGAGAAAAAGTCTTCTGAAGTCAAAATATCCACATTTTCTTATTTCAAATTAGTTTTCAATACTTTCTTAACATGTCTGCAATGGCTAATATCATCAATTTCAGGATGTAGTATGACCTAAGACTGGAACATATTGGAATCTGGGAATGTCTATGTGGAATGATGTAGATATGGTTCAATCATATGCAAAGATTCTCATTAACCTGGAATAATACCATTCCATTGGCAATAGTCCTGGGGAAATTAAGAAGCAGAAAGAAATCTGAATACCAGCATATGCTGTGGATAATGCTCTGTATGCTGTGAATGTGTTGCTCTGATTGGTTGATAAATAAAACATTAATTGGCCAGTAACAAGGCAGGAATTATAGCTGGGGTAAACAGAGAAGGAAAATGCTGAGAAGTGGAAGGCAGAGTGAGTAGATGCCAGTCCACCATCCACAGAGCAGCATGTAACAGCAAGCAAGTAAAGCCATGGAACACATGGCAACATATAGATTAATAGAAATGGACTGAGTTTAAATGTAAGAGCTAGTCAGTGGTAGGCCTGAGGTAATGACCATGCAGTTATAATTAATATAAGATTCTGAATGATTATTTTAAAAGAGGCTGTGAGGACAATGGGGCTGGGCTGCCGACCAGGAATAACTTTCAGCCACAAGCATATACCACTTAGTGCATCCTGACATGGAACACAATGCGACAATGTTTCTCACATTTCTGCTGCCTTGTCTTCTCTGCTTTGATAAACTTCTAACTGTGAGTCATTAACTCTTCCTTAAGTTGCATTGGTCTAATACTTAGTCTCAACATGTTCAGGAAGTAACAACATGCAATTTCAATGTTTTAACAACTCATTTGACTTCTTTGCCTAACTTTTTAATTTTTTCTTTTCTTAAAATTTATTTAATAATTTAGTTTAATTTTACATATCATCCATGGATTGCCCTGTCCTCCCTACTCCCCCCTCTCATCCCACCCCCATTCCCATCACCTTCAGGGCACGGACTCCCCTGGGGATTCAGTTATGACTGTTAGATTCAATCCAGGCAGCTCAAGTCCCCTCCTCCCTTCACCCAAGCTGAGAAAAGTGACACCGCATAGGCCCCAGGTTCCAAACAGACAACTCATGCACTAAGGACAGGTCCTGGTCCCATTGCCTGGGTGCCTCCCAAACCGTTCAAGTTAATCAATTGTCTCACTTATCCAGAGAGCCTGATCCAGTTGGGGGCTACTTAGCTACAGGTTCATAGTTCATGTGTTTCCACTAGTTTAGCTATTTGTCCCTTTGATTTTTACAATCATGATCTCAACAATTCTCGCTCATATAATCCCTCCTCTTTCTTGCGGATTGGACTCTCAGTGCTCCACCTGGGGCATGGCCTTGGATCTCAGCATCTGCTTCCACCAGTCATTGCATGAGAGTTCTAGCACAACAGTTATGGTGTTTGGCCATCTTATCAGCAGAGTAAATCAGTTCCAGATTTCTCTTGAATGTTGCCAGTAGTCTACTGTGGAGATATCTTTGTGGATTTCTGGGGACCTCTCTAGCACTTTGCTTCTTCCTATTCTCATGGAGTCTTCATTAATCATGGTCTCTTTTTTCCTTGTTCTCCCACACTGCTCCTGATCCACCTGGTCCTCCCATTTCCCTAAGCTCTCAGTACCTTGACCCTTGCCCTTCATTACCCCCACCCCCTCACATGCTGTTTGCTCATGAAGATCTCACCCATTTCTCTGTCATTGGGCGATCCCTGTGTCTTTCCTAGGGTCCTGTTCTCTAGGTAGCCTCCCTGGAGTTGTGTAGCAGTCTAGTCATCTTTGTTTTACATCTAGTATCCTCCTATGAGTGAGTACATACCATGTTTGTCCTTCTGAGTCTGGATTAGCTCACTCAGGATGATTTTTTTCTAGATCAATTCATTAGCTTGCAAACCTCATGATGTCATTTTTTTTTCTTCTGAGAAGTAATTTATTGTGAATATTTACCAAATTTTATTTATCCATTCTTCAGTTGCAGGGCATCTAGGTTGTTTCTATGTTCTGTAAATTACAAATAATGCTGCAAGAACATAGTTGAGCATCTGTCCATGTGGTATGATTGAGTATTGCTTGGGTATATGCCCCAAAGCGGTTTAGCTGGGTCTTGGGGGAGACAGTTTCCCAATTTTCTAAAGAAGTACCATATTGATTTCCAAATTGGCTGTACAAGATTGCATTTCCACCAACAGTGGAGGAGAGTTCCCCTTGCTCCACATCCTTTCCAGCATACACTGTATTCTGTGCTTTTTTTTCTTTTTTATTATTATTAGTATTATTATGTGTTTTAACTTTATAAATCAACCATGTGTTCCCCTGTCCTCCCCTCTCCCACCCCCACCTCCACCTTCCCCCAAGCCCCTCCCCTACATTTCCATGTCCTCCAGGAACAAGAAACCCCTGGGGATTCATTTAAACCTGGTGGATTCAGTACAGGCAGAACCAGTCACCTCCTTCCAGGCTGAGCATGTGTCCCTGTGTAAGCCCAAGGTTCCAAACAGCAAGCTCATGCACCAAGGACAGGTGCCAGTCCCACAGCCTGAGAGCCTCCCAAATAGATCAAGCAATTCAATTGTCTCACTTATCCAGAGGGCCTGATCCAGCTGGGGAAACCAAAGCCTTTGGTTCATAATTCATTTGCATCCTTTCAATTGGCTATTTGTCCCTGTGCTTTTTGTAATCTTGAATTCAACAATTCACTCTGTTACAGTCCCTCCTCCTTCTAGGACAGTTGGACACCTGGAGCTCCACCTGGGGCCTGGCTGAGGATCTCTGCATCCACTTCCATAAGTTATTGGATGAGAGTTTCAAGACGACTACTAGGGTGCTTAGTCATCTGATCACCAGACTAGGTCAGACCAGGCCCTCCTTCGACCACTGCCAGCAATCTACAGAGGATATATCATTGTGGATTTCTGGGGACCTCTCCAGAACTCTGCCTATTCCTGTTCTTATGTGCTCTTCATTTATCATGGTGTGTTATTCCTTGTTCTCCCTTTCTGTTCTTGATCCAGCTGGAATCTCCTGCTCCCCTAAGCTTTCTTCCCCTCAAATCTTGCCCTTCATTACTCCCACTGTTGCCCAGGTTGTTCATGTAGATCTCATCTATTTCTCTGTCATTGGGTGATCCCTGGGTCTTTCCTAGGGTCCCATTTTCTAGGAAGCCTCCCTGGAGTTGTGTAGCAGTCTAATCATCTTTGTTTTACATCTAGTATCCTCCTATAAGTGAGTACATACCATGTTTGTCCTTCTGAGTCTGGGTTACCTCACTCAGGATGATTTTTTCTAGATCCATCCATTTGTCTGCAAACCTCAGGATGTCATTGTTTTTCTCTGCTGAGTAATATTCCATTGTGTATATATACCATATTTTTTTATCCATTCTTCAGTTGAAGGGCATCTAGGTTGTATCCAAGTTCTGGCTATTACCAACAATGCTGATAAGAACATAGCTGAGCAAATGGCCTTGTGGTATGATTGAGAATTCCTTGGGTATATGCCCAAGACTGCTACAGCTGGGTCTTGGGGAAGATGGTTTCCCAATTTTCTAAGAAAGCACCATATAGATTTCCATAGTGGCTGTACAAGCTTGCATTTCCACCAGCAGTGGAGGAGAGTTCCCCTTTTTCCACATTTTCTCCAGCATAAGCAGTCTTCTGTGTTTTTGATCTTAGCCACTCTGAAAGTTGTAAGGTGGTATCTCAGAGTCATTTTGATTTGCATTTCCAGGATAATTAGGGATGTTGAACAATTCCTTAAATGTCTTTCTGCCATTTGAACTTGTTCTGTGGAGAATTATCTGTTTAGTTCTACAGCCCATTTCTTAATTGGACTGTTGGGCATTTTGATGTCTAATTTCTTGTGTTCTTTATGTATTCTGGATATCAGCCCTCTGTCAGATGTGGGGTTGGTGAAGACTTTTTCCCATTCTGTAGGCTGTCGCTTTGTCTTGTTGACTCTGTCCTTTGCTCTACAAAAGCTTCTCAGTTTCAACAGGTCCCATTGATTGATTGTTTCTCTCAGTGTCTGTGCTACTGGTGTTATATTTAGAAAGTGATCTCTGGTGCCAATGTGTTCAAGAGTACTTCCTACTTTCTCTTCTATCAGGTTCAGAGTAACTGGATTTATGTTGAGGTCTTTGATCCACTTGGACTTAAGTTTTGTGCATGGTGACAGATATGCAAGCTTGGACATGCACTTTGGAAATCAATATGGTGCTCAATCATACCACAAGGCCATTTGCTCAGCTATGTTCATCTCAGCATTCTTTGTAATAGCCAGAACCTGGAAACAACCTAAATGCCCTTCAACTGAAGAATGGATAAAGAAACTATGGTACATATACACAAAGGAGTACTACTCAGCAGAGAAAAACAATGACATCATGAGGTTTGCAGGCAAATGGATGGATCTAGAAAAAATCATCCTGAGTGAGGTAACCTAGACTCAGAAAGACAAATATGGTATGTACTCACTCATATTAGGATACTAGATGTAAAACATAGATGACTAGACTGCTACACAACTCTAGGGAGGCTACCTAGAAAATGGGACCCTAGGAAAGACACAGGGATTGCCTATTGACAGAGAAGTGGATGATATCTACATGAACAACCTGGATGATAGTGGGAGTAATGAAGGGCAAGGTTTGAGGGAAAGAGTGCTTAGGGGAACAGGATATCCCAGCTGGATCAAGAACAGAAAGGGAGAACAAGGAATAACAGACCATGATAAATGAAGACCACATAAGAACAGGAAGTAGCAAAGTGATAGAGAGTTTCCCAGAAATCCACAATGATACATCCACTGTAGACTGCTGGCAATGGTCGAGAGAAAGCATGAACTGACCTAGTCTGATTATCAAATGGCCAAATACCCTAACTGTAGTGTTGGAACTCTCATCCAATAACTGCTGGAAGTGGATGCAGAGATCCTTGGCCAGGCCCCAGGTGGAGCTCCAGGAGTTCAACTGTCAGAAAGAGGAGAGACTGTAAGAGTGTGAATTGTTGAGACCAAGATTGGAAAAGAACAGGGACAAATACCTAAACAAATGGAAGCACATGAATTATGAACCAAAACCTGTGGAGCCCCCACTTTTATCAGGCCCTCTGGTTATATGAGCCAATTGAACAGCTTGAACTGTTTGGGAGGCAACCAGGCAGTGGGACCTCGACCTATCCTTAGTGCATTAACTGTTTGTTTGGAGCCTGAGGCATATGTGGGGACACTTTTGTCAGCCTGGAAGGAGTGGAAATGGACCTGCCTGTACTGAATCTACCAGGTTGAGCTGAATCTCCAGGGGAGTCTTGGCCCTGGAGGAGATAGGAATGGCGGGGATGGCCTGGGTAATGCAGGGGCAGTGGTGGGAGCGGGGAGGACAGGGGAACCCATGGCTGATATGTAAAATTATAACACAAATACAATAATTAAAAAATACCTCCTGGATTATACCAATTGTCCCATAGTGTCATAGTGGAAATAGATGTTGTTTTTCAATGAATGTGACAGGATATTCAGCCATCTATTACTAATTTTGAAAATAAAATGGTATTCATAAATGGGGAATGCTCACATATTCTGAAACACACAATGGATAACAGAGATTTTACTCTAAAGCAACAAGAACAATTACGACAAAAAGATGATGTTTTGAAATTAGTGAATTAATTTCCTGTTTGATTATTGACTTCCAGAAACATAAAATAGTTGTTGCATTTTTATTCTTAAAATAATAATCCCTTATAGCAGTCTCCCACCCATGTGTAAGTGAAAAACAAAATAAAAGAAGTAAACAATTCTTCTTTACTTCTTTGTCTCATAAAGACCCCCTCCCCATCCGTTGTTCTTTGGATAACAGAATGCAGAGTACATTATATATGTTGCAAAACATGTATGCTACCAAAGGTTATTTATTCGATTGGCTCCTGTGATAGTTGTTGGATATCTAAATAGTGACCATTTTTCCTTCTGTATAGACTGGAAACCATGTAGCTGCTCAGTCTCTAAAACTAGATTTTTCTCTTTTCCTACTTTGATACTAAAACCCTGGAAGATTCTGGGGAGCCACAGTTATTCAGGTCGAGTTGCTAGGATAATGAGTGGTAGTCTGATATCAGTACAAGATAGTTGCAGCAATAACAGACAAAAAGAAGCCAAGGCAGAAAGCAAGGCTGTATTTTCTCAGACTTCTTTACCTGGGTCAGAACTAGAAGATGCTAACCAACACCCATTTTGAGAATGTGTCTTTTTCCTTCTGTTAATCTTTTGGAACACACCCAGAGTTTTATTTTGCAATAGATTCCAGATTCCTCCATTATTATTTGAGTTTCCTGGATATCCTTCCTCTAATTTTCATACACTACTTACTTCATTCTTAGTTTTAATTGGTTCATTTTTATTCCAATCTGAATGACTTGCCCCAAGAAGAAGTAAAAGAAGCACAATCTACATGACAGAGTTATGTTGGCTGCTTCTACTTTTTAGTAATTTCCAGCATCATAGCTTGCAACATTTTCTCATTTGGATTTTGTAGCTGGATTTCATAGTTTTAATGTTTTTGAGACATTTACCAACCACATGTTTTTTGTTTTTTTCAGAATGGGATGAATATGCAAATTTTGATTATTATATGTTCTCAGATCTTGGTCTCCCATTCTGTATATAGAAATTGTTTCTTCATTTATTGTTAAATACTAAATAAGTTAAAACTCACAATGGTTATTGCAGTTTCCATATATGAAATCATCTTGATTTTCTGGGCTAGGAAAGGTTTGGCACAGTTCATTCATTATATTTGGCTGATATAACACTTTACTGTAAAGTGAAAATAATCATCTTCTAAGTGAAGCTATTGACTGCAAATCTGCCTTTGTCGCCTTGGGTTGTGTGACTGTGATTTTAATACTTCAGGTGTCAGTGCCTTAGCTTTATCACTTACAAAATGAGCATTACTAATTTTATAACACTGCATCACTTCAGAATAAATGCAAAAGGACAGTTTGTATAACACCTTATAAGAATAATTTCTTATTAATCATATACTTGAATAATACTCCTCTTTACAAAGCACTTTCAATAGATATTTTTAGTTACATATGTCTCCACCTTGGTTCCATTCTGTGTGGGTTACATTTCTACTGCTGTGATAAATCATTCTGAGCATGCTACCTAAGGAAAAAAGTTTGTTTGGGGTCAAAGTCCTACAGGGGTAAAGTCTGTGACGGCAGAGGGGATATATGAGGTAGGAACCATGGAAGCTGGAACACCTAGAAGCTTACATCTCCAACCTTGAGCGTGAAGCAGAGAGAGGGATTTGTGGAATGGCACATTGCTTTAAAATCTAATAGCCTGTCCTCAGTAACAGACTTCTTCAGCAAAACCACACTTCCTATACTTACCCAATGTCATCAACTGGGAATCAAAGTTTCTAGAATGTGAGCCAATGAAGGACATTCCCAATAAACCTCCATCCTTTCTTAAGGTGTCTTCCTTCCTACTTCCTGAAGTTATCCTCATCCACTTGTGCTCTACCCTTCTAACTGCCTTGACTTGTGTAGAGGCATCCGTCAGACAATGTGTCTCCATCCTAAGACTTCAGTCTGAGCTCATCATGACAGCTCTTGTAAAATGTAAACACATGTACTCTCTTTTTGTGAGTAAACCTCCTCTCTCCTATTCACTATTCATATACATTTTCTATGTTATCTGCCCTTTCGCATTAATTTTCCTGCAAGCAAAAGTTGTTCTTGCTTCTCTACAGCTTTCATTATTTAAAATAAATCTATTTAAAGTTTTTTTGTTTTTTTCTCTCCTTTATTACCATTCTTTTCTAGATTGTCATATCCTGAAATTAGTTTACATTTATTTTTATTTTTTTTTATTTTTACATTTGTGTGTGTGTGTGGTATGCACTACATATCCCACAGTTTCACATGTTCTTTCTGGGATTGATTTTCTGTACTTTTACAGCATTTCATTTATTTGTTGACACATTACATACTAATCAATCCTGAGGTTATTAAACATTTCCTTCAATCTACTCCATTGCTTAAGTCTTAGAAATGTATTTCCATCTTGATTTTTGTTAGTGTTTATACGTATTCTGTAGCACCTCAAATTCAGGTGTTGGACATCCAATCCTGTGCTCACTCATTTCTAATGACATAATGATCATTGTTCTCCTTTTATTTTCTATTTCAGTTGGTGATAACTTTGGACTGTGCTTACTGGGAAAGTTTAAGTATGTTTATTGCTTAATCTTTAAAATGTCATTGTATCTCCTCCACCTTTATGTATTAACTCACTATGTAGCATGTAGATATTAAGCAATCACAATGTTTAATGAATTAAAAAACTGAGTTTACTAATTAATATGAATGATATAAAAATGTTCCTTGTAGAGGTAAAACTGACTAAATGCAGGAAGACAGAACTGTAGCTAAGTGTGTGTGTTTGTGTGTGTGTGTGTGTGTGTGTGTGTGTGTGTGTGTGTGTGTGTTGTGAAATGGGTGTGTTGGTGACTGTCCTGCTTGGCTCCTGAGAGTCTTTTCATCTAGAGTGATTGATCTAAACCAATACTGCTAATTATAGCTCCAGTGGTGTTGAATGATTCATAATCAAATGACCATTTCATCCAATCATCACAAGTAAGAGTGAGGAACCAGATGGTGGGACTCATTAGAAAATATCAGGAGAGTCACAGGAAGAGACAGGTTTTTCTGATTCTACCGGACTTTACCATGGTTGCAACTTTCCTTTATATCTCCTACCATCCAAATAAAGTCATTCCATTTTTATTTACTTGTGGTGGTTTGAATGAAAATGGTCCCCAAAGACTCAGAGAGTGGCACTATTTGAAAGATACATATGGCCTTCTTGGAGTAAGTGTGGCCTTATTTGAGAAAACATGTCACTGGGGTTGGGCTTTGGAGTTTCAAATGCTCAATTCAAACCCTGTCTCTCTTCTTTACTGACATAGAACTCACAGCTTCTTCTCCAGCACGATGTCTGCCTGCATGCTGCCATGTTTACTCCTATGATGATAATGAATTAAACCTCTGGACTGTAAGCCATCCACAATTAATTGTTTTCTTTTGTAAAAGTTGCTGTAGTCATGGTGTCTCTTCACAGCAATTGAATTTTGACTAAGATACGGCTGTTAGACATTTTGAACATTTGTTTATGCTGATCATAAAATTAAAAGAACATGGTGATTTTCCTTAATGATTCCTTAATATATAAGTGATGCTAATAGTCCACCAAAAGAGAGAGATTATTACTTTACCTTCATTAACCTTCATTAACATGTAAAATATGAAATGTAAAGGCAATAAAACACCTCATTTTATCACTAATTTTAAAACATTACACAGAAAATATGCATTGACTAATTGTGAGGGAACAAGTTAGAAAATATAACTTTAACACTTTAAACTATAAGTAGTGTTATATATTTGCATCCAAAAAAACAAAACAGTATTAAAAAAGTACCCCAAATATCAAAACTCCAATTTCCTGCATAAATATTATTTTACTATTAAGCCATGTAAATATAAATAAAACATCCTAATTCTTTTTGTGCATCTTATTGTTGCATACTTGTGTTTATGTGTGTCCAAGTATATTATTGTGTTGTTCTTTTGGAGTGTCAGGGAATAACTATTAGGATTCTGTGCTTTCTTTATTCAAAGTTATTTTAAGGGATCAAACTCAGGGCTTCATTCTTGGTAGCAAGTCCTTTTTTTCCTGCTTATGTATCACACTACGCTATCATTAAAAAGTTTAACTCATGTAAGCAACAGAAAAAAACACAATGTATGAAAAACTTTATTTGAAGGCTACAAGTAATGTAAAAATGAAAATGTCTGCTGCCTTTTAATATATAGGATGTTTTAAGATGTACTTTTTGTCTCTCAAATCTTAGTGAAGTAATTAGTGGTATAATGGAAAAAAAATCACATTATTTCAGGAGAAAATAATCCATACACAACTAATATGAAATACCATTTTGGTAAATATTTGCATAATACACAAAGGCACAAATCTCTCCTGTGTCCATATAAAATAGTATCTCCCTCCAAAATTTTATTTCTTTCTTTTAAACAATAATGTCATCGTTAATATTTGATAGTAATATATTTCTGTTATAAAAATATACATTCATTATAATTTAAATCCATGAAATTTAAGCACAAGTGTATTGCCTCAAATCTACATGGTTGGTAAGAGATTTGGACTAATTACTTAGCAAAAATATTTAAGTTCCTCATTGATAAATTATATTTTGAGTTGTCTACTTGAAGCTGTTGGAAACTCAAGCAAGTGCACTTGTTTGCTAAAATTCAACACACCTGAAATTCATTGTAAACAAGCTGATAATTAACAAAAAAGCATATAGGAACCACAAAATAAAGTGTTGCTAATTTGTTATTTTTAAGTGATATACGATACGCTCAAAATTTTAGATAAATTAGGTTGTTACTTTAAATTACACTGTTGAAAATTTCTTTTTCTTTTTTTAAGAAAAGTAAAATTAATTTTAATTGTTTTTTTTTTTTTTTAGGGATTCTGAGAATTTTTTTTTTTTTTACTTTATATAAGAGATTTTCTAGTCATTTTACATATCAGCTACAGATTACCCTGTCCTCCCTCCTGCCACCACCTAGCCTTCTCCCCACATTCCATCCCCATTCCCACCTCCTCCAAGGCAAGGTCTCCCCTAGGGAGTCAGCCCAGCCTGGTACATTCAGTTGAGGCAAGTCCAAAATCCCCTCTTCCCTGCACCAAAGCTGAGCAAAGTGTCCCTGCATAGGCCCCAGGTTCTAAAAAGCCAGCTCATGCACCAAGGATAGGCCCCGGTCCCATTGCCCGGGGGCCTCCTAAACAGTTCAAGCTAGTAAACTGTGTCACTTATCCAGAGGGCCTAGTCCAGTTTCATGGAGGCTCCTCAGTTCATGTGTTTCTGCTATTTTGGCTATTTGTCCCAGTGCTTTTTCAAATCATGATCTTTATATCTCTTGCTCATATAATCCTTCTGCTTTCATCAATTGGACTGCTGGAGTTCCACCTGGGCTTGGCTGTGGATCTCTGCATCTGCTTCCATCAGTCACTGGATGAGAGTTCTATCATGACAGTTAGGTTGTTTGGCCATCTGATCACCATTGTAGGTCATTTCAGGGACTCTCTTGACCATTGCCAGTAGTCTATAGTGGAGTCATCTTTGTGGATTTCTGGGGACCTCTCTAGCACTCTATTTTTCCCTATTCCTGTGGAGTCTTCATTTATCATGGTTATCACTTTCCTTGTTCTCCCACTCTGTTCCTGATCCAGCTGCAATAGTATTGAAATTGTGTACTTTATTAAATAATATTATTCTTTCTTTTACACAGGCATAGTTTTCCTGTGACCCTGGCAAATTTCATACTGTTAACTGTCTACAATGTTACTGCAGTAGGTAACTTTATACTATTTCTCATACAATTGAAATCACATGGTTTTGGCTTGGTTGTGAATGTGTCAGTGTATGTTTGTGTGTGATTGGATGCACATGTGGGTTCAGGTGTGTGTGTTCAAGTGTGTGTGTGTGTGTGTGTGTGTGTGTGTGTGTGTGTGTGTGTGTCCACCTATGCTAGAGGTCAAAACGCCACCTTGCTTATGAGGAGTCTCTAATTGGACTGAGCCACTGAGTAGCCTGGACTGTTCAGTCGGACACCATGTTCAGCCTGACACCATGTTCAGCCTGTTTCCATATTACAGTGTTAGAATACCAAGAGCTTGTGCTACTGTGTTTGGCTTTTGTAGTTTCTGGGTATGGAAATCAAGTGCTTGTGCAGGAAGCATGTTACAGACTGACTTATCTCCCAAGCTACATTTCTGTTTTGTTTTGTTTTTCAAGACAGGGTTTCTCTGTGTAGCTTTGTGCCTTTCCTGGATCTCGCTCTGTAGACCAGGCTGGCCTTGAACTCATAAAAGATCCACCTGCCTCTGCATCCCCAGTGCTGGGATTAAAGGCATGCGCCACTACTTCCTGGCTAGCTACAATTTTTTGAGAAAGCTCCATACATTTTATCTCTCCTGTTGTATGGCTGCTGCACATTGCCTCACAGTCTTTAAGTGTTCCAATATTTCTGGATTCATGCTAACATTTTAAATATTTTTCTGATTCTGATTTCTATTTTTCATTTTGAAAACTGTCACGACCGCCTCAACCAGCAAGGAAGACACAACACCGAGCTCTTCTTTCAGCAGTTTATTCAGGAACCTTGAACAGTCTTCTCTCCTGGGGAGACCCGCTCACTCCTTATATAGCCTCTGGGCAGCCAACCCTAGCACGCCATGTGGGCAACACCGATGGGCCCAGGTACTGGGAAGCAAGCCAGATTCTCAGCCTTAGCCAAATAAGGAGTTGTTTGTCACTGAGAGCACTCACCCTAGGGGAGGTGGATGGCGGAAGCTGGCACCATCTTTAAGGCGCAGCTGCACGCAGCTCTCTACAGAAAACATTTTCTCACACAGATGCCATCTGACTACACTTCTGAATTGTGTAACATTTTATTATTAATAAGATCTTTTTATTGTGCTGTAAGTTTCTTGTATTTTTGTTATGAATCATGAACCTGACATCTGCCTCTGATAAGCACACATGCACACACATATATACATATATGTGTGTATGTGAATATATATATGCTTATAGCAGTAGCATTCCCTATAGTTTCTTCAAACACCATTAATGTTTTTGACCCTCACACAGCCACCCCTGCCCTATCTTTATTTTCCTCTACCAATGTAAGCATCATTTTACATGCTCGTTGGTCAAATGTCCATATTCTTTGAGAAATTGTCTTTTCTAGCTAATACCGTTTACTTTTTGTGGTGTTATAAGGCTTGTTTTGGATGTTTGGTTTGCTTTATTTGTTTTTTAATTAAAAGTAATGTTTCATGCAATACAATTTGTTCATACTTTCCTCTACTCTATTGCCTCCAAAATCCCCATGTCTGCCTAACCACAGCACTTTATGTTTGTTTTTTTTGTTTTTTTCTTTCCACATCAAGGAGAGGACATATTGTGTGAATAAGTATTCAGTTTTGAAATTCTCAAGGTGAATGGTTACCTGCAACAGCTGCTTTTGTAGGTTCAGGTTGTGTTCATTTGGAGAATTCATGCATGAATCTGTTTTTAGTTGTGATATTAACTCCCTTATAGGTACAAAATTTGGAAATATTTCCTTCCAATCTGTGTGTTTTCTTTTGCTTCTATTTGGTTCCTATATTTTGAAGGCTATATGTTTGCTGAAGTCCATTTATGTTTCTTCATTTTTTACTTTCTTTACCTCTATTTTTTTGGCCTTATCGCCAGTAATCCATTGCCAAATCCAAAGCTACAAACTTTTTCTTGTATTATCTTCTAGGAGTCTTAAACATTAAAATCACCCATTTAGATTAACTTTATATGAGTTGTAGTAAAAATACAGCTCTATTATTTTCATATGACTATCCAGTTAATGACAACTTTGTGGACTAAACATTTCCCTCATTGTGCAGCCTTGTATTCTTTTTGGATGGCATGACATTACACAAGTCTGTCTGTATCAACTGCAATCTCTAGTTCATGAAAACAATGTGTTTGATTCCATCAAGTGTTTTTTCATGCATCAATTAAAACAATCACATCTTTTCTTTTCTTGTGTTGCTGTGGTATGAAATACTGATTGATACTTTTGCTTGATTACGTTTTCAATCCATCAATGAAACCATCCAGAAACATAGTAGCTGGATCTTTTAACATACTGTTGATTCTAGGTCACTAGTATGATGTTGAAACTGTGGACATAAATATTTACCAGAGATATTGCTCTACATTTTCCTTTTGTATGTTTTCTTATCCTGCATTTTTTTTTCTCTAAGGATTCTGCTTCTTTCAAAAATTTAGAAGTATTCCAGCGTCTTCAATATCATGGCATTATTTCTTTAGAGCTTAAGTTCTTTTGGATTTAATTCTTGAATGTTTCAGAGGAGTTCCTTGTGCAGCCATCTGCTTCTGAGTTTCATTATTTTAGGATGAATTCATCTAATGACACAGTCTTATTGGCAATTGGTTTAGGTTTTCAACCTCTTCCTGATTGCTTCTTGGTAAATTTTATGTCTGTAAAATATTACTTTTATGCTAATTTATCTAATTTCTTGGCACATGAATGTTCATAGGAAATATGTTTAAGAACATTTTTATTTCTGTTATTGTTGTTATAGCATTTCCCCTAATTTCTAATTTAATGTTTGTATGTATCTTTCTACTGCAGAGACTGTTTTGAATTGTGTTGCTATTTTAAACATTATGCATGGATTTCATTGAGAACCACTACTGGGTAAATGTGTGATTACACCATTAATTTTTTTTCTTCTGCTGACTTCTAATCTAACTAATTATAGTGATTTTAGTACTGGAGAAGTAAAATCATGCCATTAGTTTTGTTAAATTCTATAAATTTTGATGCTTGATGTCTTGTTTTCTTGTCTCAAGATAATTTTTAATTTTTTTACATTTTTCTTTGACAATTTAGATATTAAAACCTGTATTAAGGGACCACATTTATTAATTTCTAGCATGCATATGGTTCCTTAATACAGGTTCATCTCACCTCCATAGAGCAGCTAAATAATTTTTAAAAATTAAAATAATTTTAGTACTTTGTCCATTTGTATAAATTTGTTTGAAGTATAATACTTGATCCACCCAAGTGAATTCCCATGTTGTGACATGTGATTTGCTCCAGAGAATTTCCCTATGTACTTGAGACACTTCAATATTATTTGGGGTAATATTATGCACATATTTTCTGTTTCAAATTGATCCCGAAAAGCATAATGCTAGATAACAACAATACTAGCACTTGGAAAAAGAAGGATGTAATGTTATGTATGATCTTGAGCCATATACAAAGACCTTTATAAAAAAAATCAGTAACAAATTAATAACAACAACAATATTATCTATTGTATTGTAATCTTCATTTCATATTTCTTTGTTTAACTGCCTGGGTGATCCCCATTGTTAAAAATATTATATAAGATCTCCCACCAATTTGTTTTCACTATTCTTTTTTCTTTTCACTTTCATTAATATTTCTTTCAATTATTTAATGAATCTGATGTTATGTGAATAATCTTCATCATAACATAATGTTTTTTTAAACTTTATATTATATTTTATCATGTGGTAATTCATGTTCTCTTTTGATTAAAATATTTATAGGATGTTTCTTCTGTCTTTCAATTTCAAATTATGAATGCCCTTATATTTAAAATTCATCTGTAATAAATTGTGTTAATTCAAATGTATTTTGGACTTATTAGCTTAGGCATATTTTAATTATTAAGATCAAGCCACTTTCAATTTAAAGTAAATATTGAAAAGAAATAATGTAAAATTGCCATTAAAAAACAATTCATATGCTTTGTGGTTACTTTTTTCTTTATGCTACCTTTCAGCCTTCTTTAGATGAAGTAATTTTATCTCAATTAATAACAAGCAACCAACAACAACAAAACAAAAGCCTATGTCTCCTGAGCCACCTGGATTTCATAGTAAGACCTGTGGGCAGAGAGCGAAGGAGGCACAGAAAGGAAAGGTCTCAGAGAGGAAGGAGAAAGAGGAGTTGGATTCAGTGATGCATTTAAGTAGTATTGCTAAATACTATTTCAAAGGACTTTGGCTTCAGCTTTATGTATGGGTGCTCAGTCAAGTCTAAAAAAATAAATGTGATAGATTATAAAAAAAATTAAAAAATAGTACTAAAAAGAAATATATGGGAAAATTTTAATTTACATTGTTGTTAGTTAATTAACTTATTAACCATCTTTTAGGCATCATATATACACTGATACCTACAGAAAAATCCAATGAAGGAAAACAGAAAAATAAGTGATGGCTGAATGCTCAATCATATATATGAAATACATAGCAGTTTCTCTAAGGCACAGTAGTGAACAAATGCTGTAAAATGTCAAGAAGGTGATAGTAATGTGGATTATTGATTTTGCAATACCATGTGGCTGTGGAAGTCATAAATTTATGTCAATTATAACTACTTGCACTAGATTTTACCAGTTGTGGGTATACAGATTAGCTCATGAGGCTCAGCCCTCGCTTAAAGCTTTGTAAGCAGACAATTCATTATGGGAAAGGGACAGGCATTTCTTCAGTGCTGTAATCACTATTTAAGTGTCCATGAACCATCATCACCAAAAGTGCCTCACCTTTGCTCCTCTAAGCAAACATTATAAAATTCTTGGGGTCACAGAAAAAGACAAATGTAAAAGGAGAATTTATTGATGAGTTCAACAAGACAAGAAAAGAGAACACAACAGTGAATGACCACTGAATACAATCAAACTCTATTATACATATGTATAAGAACATGGTGAAACCAATTATGCATAATTAATAGATGTTAATAAAAACATTTCCTAAGGTGAATCTGTTTTGTGTTCTTTCTCCTAGTCATAAGATCTGCTGGCTGGAGGGAAGGACTGATATGTATGAAGCTAAAGGGCCTGTAATCCATTTCAATTAAAGCTCTTTGGTTCAAATTTTCCTTGAATTCACCATTCAAAAAATATTACCTGTGCTTTTTCTAATCATAGTCTCAATATCTCTTGTTCTTATAATCCCAAACTAGTGGAAAAACATGAACTATGAACAAATAGCGGAGGAGCTCCCATGGAGCTGATCAGGCCTTCTGGAACAGTTGTTTAGCTTGAACTGTTCAGGAGGCCCTCAGGCAATAGGACCAGGACCTGTCCTTAGTGCATGAGCAGGCTATTTGGAACCTAGGGCCTATGCTGGGACACTTTGCTCAGCCTACATGAAGGGAGGAGGGCACTGGACCTGCTTCAACTGAATCTACCAGGCTGAGCTAAATCCCCAGGGGAGTCCTTGTCTTGGAGGAGGTGGGAATTGGTGGTGGATTTGGGGGGAAGGTGGGGTGGGGGTGGGGGTGGGGATGGGAGGAGGGAGGACAGGGGAATCTGTGGCTGATATGTAAAATTAAATTAATTATAAAATTTTAAAAAATAAATAAAATAGTGAAGTGAGTTTCAAACATGTATTGTGTTACTGCAGCATTATCTTAGGGAAGAAACTGTGAAATTACTAATTTTACTACGTAATTTTTGGTGCATTGATTTTTTTTCCAAATGTATGTAGTTAGAGAATTACAGATAGAATATAGCCTGTTTTACTAACATGAACTAGATGTTCTGGAAGCAAACACTGGCAAATGCTGTAGAAGAGACAGTGAAAGGAAGGATAGCATAACATCAGATGACTAGAGTAACAAATGTAATGTTTGTGATTGTTTAGAATACAGGGAATAACATATTTAATAGGAAAAAGCAAGGCTTTCTCAGAAAGAACTCAGTAGAAGCCCTTGATATCTTATGTTTTCTTAATGATGGCCTGACAGAGGCAGGTGGATCTCTGTGAGTTTGAGACCAGCCTGGTCTACAGAGATAGTCCTGGACAGGTTCCAAAGCTACAGAGAAACCCTGTCTCAAAAAACAAAACAAAACAAAACAAAAAAGCAGAGGTTTTAGTGAAAGGAACCCAATGTTAATGAGCAAACTGAATGACCAGAGCACACCTTGAACTCTAGTTGAAAACCAACTGGAGCCTGAACAGTTAATCACAAGTGTAAGAAATTCGTCATGAGTTCTCTCTAGCCTATGGCTCTAGCCCAATTCTTGGAAACATGATCTCGTATCAAAGTTGTAAGTCACAAAGTTTGCAATAGATGGTTGTTATACATTTAGCTACTGAAAGGATTTTTTTTATTATTATTCTGTCCCCTGTGTATTCTTCTTGATGTCTTCATTTCTTCTAATGTTTTGCCTTTTGTACAACTTCATAATATATTTCAGTATTAATATTTTACTTATTTTGCATGATACAAATTGATATCTCACTTTTTATTTTCACAATAAGGTGATTTTACACAAATTTGCAGTCATTCTGATATAAGTGAACAATTAACTTCTTATGGCTTTTTGTTCCTCTGTTTAACAGCTTATTTATTACAAAGCCAACATACACTTTATATGAAGAACTATTCATTAAAAGTATAATATGTTATAAATGGACACATTACACATGCATTAAATAATGAGACAATAGTCTGACTTTAAGTAACGTAGAAGTCATGTAGGATAGGGATTGGGTGGGACACAGAAGTTTGTACACTTTTATGACAGTATACTCAACAATTTTTAGATACATTTACATTGTGAAAATTGAGAAAATTTTCCCTAAACACACACACAAACACACACATTTATATAGAAAAATGTTCTGTATTTTTTTTTTTACTTATACACTTTGGCATGTACTGGTTATTTCTGTAATCATATATAGTGTTCTTATATAATTTAGAGTTATTTGCTATTCAAACTTCTGAAGATCATTAACTATTGTGATGAATATTTTTATGTGTCTGTTCAGGTTGTATGAGGATTTTCTTTTATTAGTTTGTTAGTAATCTAAGTGATACTTAAAGATTTTACATCTGCTCAGCTTTCATTGATATTTACAAAAAGCTTTTCAATGTGGAAATAAATGCCCTAAGCCAGTGGTTCTCAACCTTCCTAATGTTGTGACCATTTCAGTTCCTTATGTTGTGGTGACCAACAAACTTAAAATTGTTTTCTTGCTTCTTTATAACATTGATTTTGAATTGTAATGTAAATATTTTTGGAGATAGAGGTTTGCCAAAGGGATTGTGACGCACAGGTTGAGAACCACTGCTCTAAATAGTAATCTCAAATATTGCAAATTTATTGTCAATTATTTTCATTTTGGGGAAGGGCAACTACATAGTATTATCTCATTATTACTATTTTATTGTTTGCTTGTTTAATTGATTGAATAATTGATTGATTGATTGAATGCATGATTTTGAGGCAATATCTCATTCAGCCTAGCCTGGACTTGTACTCAATATGTGTTTGAGGCTAACCTTGAATTCCTGATACCCTTGCTTCTGCTTTCTCAAATAGCAGCAATTTTAATTTATGGTTTATTATAAAAGACTTAATAGCTTTTAGTTATATATTTATGTATTTTTGCTTGCAAACTGTTCCATAATCTAATCTAATAAATAGTCATTTTTATACTGTTTAATTGTAACACAGTTTTTATGAATTCAAGTCTGGACCTGTACACTTCCACTATAGAAATATCTTTTCACTCTCTATTGAGATTTAATTTTAATGCAAGCCTATTCCTTCAGGTTAATGTGTGTCTTCTATTATATGTTCCATTGTGTTCTTTGTCAAGGCTAATCTGTTTGGACAGCGTTTTCTCCTATTGTGCAATATCAACTTTGATGTGGGTTTCCCCTTTATCATTGAGGCCTGTTGGCCAGCAGTCCACAAGGACTATGGACAGAAGCAATAACAGAGAGCTTTGTAAGGCCTGTGAGCATGATAGATAACTCTCTGGGATATGACTTCAGTGAATCAGATCAATTTTTTTCCAAGTGAGTTGATATATAAAGGTTAGGGGCCAGTGGCTGGGGAATCACCTAGTTTCCACGTGACAGCATGCTCCTATCACAAAGCTCCTAGTATAAGTCTTAGTTGTCATATGTGGAAGTACAGTCCTATTGTAATGCTTTTTAGCACAATGTCTAATTACCATATGGGCATCAGGGGAAAGCCTTTGCAGGGAACTGCATAAAGGGTCATAATAGAGGTAAGTCATACATTTGGGCATACAGACAGTTTCCAAAAATGGTCAGGTAGAGAACACAACACTTTTCCCTGGAGGGAGGGTGTCATCCATGCTGCCAAGCTTAGAGAGAGCTGCCAGGCCATGGTCGACTGCCACCTCTGACCACCCCCAGCACTTTGCAGCAAGTTGAATTGTATTGTGTTTAAGAGAAAGGCTTCAGGGATGATATTATTATGATTTGAAACTACTCTTAGAATCTGTCATACACATTCCCATGAAAAATATGTGTTTTCTTGAGTTGTGTCTTATTAAAAAACTAACTGGATATATATAACATTAGCAATAATTTTTTATGTAGAAAATAATATGAAGTAATTTAAATGAGTTGTCAAAAACAGATCTAACTTTCTGACATAATTGTAGATGTCTATTCACTTTTCAAACTTAATTATTAGAAAAAATGTTCAGAAGATGAATTAATAAAAGTTTAAATAACAAATTCATTAGGCATTTGGATATTGAAAACAGTAAAATTTAATTATAAAGTCATTTTCATTCAAATAATTTGGTTGTTCTATGCCATTCATAAATAGTTGACCAATCTGGCATAATTCTCTACTGAGAGAGATGACAGCTAGCCCAATCTGAAAGACGTCATGTTGATATACTAGTGCCACATTCCAAATGGAAGATGGGCATCTCCCCATTGGCAGTGCTTTAAAGCTTAGAAACTGCAGCAATTGCTGTTTACTTTGAAAAGAACATCTTAAAGCTTGATCTTGGATCTCTGACATCTGTTAGCCCCTCTTTGATGTAATAAAGCTAGGAGACATGGTATACTGCAGCATGAACTCTCCATGAGTTGAGAAACCAAAGACAGGTTCAGTTTCAAACCAAGTGGATTTTGAAACTCTAAAGTATTCTCAACAAGTGGGAGGAATTGAAAAGCACCATAATAAATTCTGAAATAGATCATTCAAAAGTTGATCTTGAAACACCTGGAGCCATATAAAGAATTTCCTTGAAATTTAAGGTTTCAGCGTTTGTGCTATTCCTTCAAGCAGGACAGAATTATCAATATAGTATCTGTCAGCATTATTTTATAACAATGAAAAGTGAAGTTTAAAAAAAAATAAATCTGCTTTTAACCAGAATCCATTAAACTAGCATATCCACGTAAGTACGACAAGATACACCATTTATTTAGCACTTTGAGTAATGTATGATAAGAAAACTATATAGTAAAAGAGAACCACTACCCAGATTTACATTAATGAGAGGATTTCAATGTATTCTAGTGCTGAGGAGTTGTATTTATGTGTATAAAAGTTAAACATTGATAGAGTAAAACTAAATTTAAATTTAAAAAAATCTTACAAGAACTAAAGAGTACTTTTTTTCTAAGAACCAAGAAGACTTATATTTGTAGGCATAGGAAAAATTAATAAACATACACCAGACACATGTAGAATTTCTTTATTTTTTTAAATATACCTTCTTCAGTGCAGTACATTTTAGAAAATGAAATGGGTGAAAAAAATACCATATAAAATGATAATTAAACTAGAGATCAAGGGAAGTAATTTTTAACTAAATGCTACCTTCCCTTAACCAGTCTGATTAATCACAATGCCATCTGTCTACATAACTCAGGCAAAATATTTCAGTCAATGTCATTAATCAAAAAACCTCTTCTCTTAAGTACTAAATTTTTATATTCTAATTTGTTACCTCATTATTTTCATAATAATATTGGAAAGAGGAAAACATTAGTAAGAATAGCAATATTCACCAAAATTGCTAAAATGTTAGTACCTTTAAATGCCATCTAATCTCAATGAATTAAATTATTTTTCATTATTTTCATTTAGTGTAAAAGTAATCATTTTAGAGCCAGGCGGTGATGGTGCACGCCTGTAATCCCAGCACTTGGGAGGCAGAGCCAGGGGGACCTCTATGAGTTCGATGCCAGCCTGGTCTACAGAGTGAGATCCGGGAAAGGCACAAAACTACACAGAGAAACCCTGTCTCAAAAAACCAAATAAAAAAAAAAAAGTAATCATTTTACCCAGAATAAAGGAAAGGAAATGATATAATAACATTATAATATCAAAAATAGAAGGAAAAATGACAAAATAAAAGTAATAGTTTTTATACCTAATAAAAACTAACATTATTAGAATTTTAGAGTTGAGGATTTTTAAACAGTTGAAACAGTTTCACAGTACTTACTGCAGGAAAGGTAGGATGCATATTTCTGAAGATATGAGTAACAAAATAGTTAAAAAGATGGAAGTAGTATTAATCTAACATTGATAAATCAGAAACATTTCTCCTGGAGTTATTACGAATAGGAAGTAAACCATTTCAAGATGAACTTCCTTCTAAAAAAACTTCAGTAACAACTAATAGATAAAATTTTTTGAGGTCCTAATAATTACTATAGATTATTGCCTACATACTGTAATTTTAGCCAAATTACAATAATAAAGTATGAAGCTTAATTTGAGTTCTATGTTTAATATGTAGGGAGTCTATTTGATCAAGCATGATTTATTTCCTTAGTAAAATGATGTTCACTTTTATTAAATGTGGTAATATTTAGCTATAGAGAAATGGAGCTCACTGAGGCATGGATGTTAGAATTGAATTATAAGTCCTTTTTTTTTTTTCAGGATTGGAATCAGCCTTTAAATGGACTCCTTGAATTCTCAATTTCTAAGTTCATGCATTTGTGGAGGCTCATGTTTGCAGGTTTGATTTTTGTAAGGAATATGTAGCTGTAGAATGTGACAAGATTTTCAGAAAAGACACTACAACTTTAATCTTAGTCTCTGGAAGTACTTGTTGTGGGAGTCAATAATTACCCCACTGTTGACCCACTGAAATTGTGAGCAAAGTCTGGCATAGTAAAAAGATTTGAGGCTCCCTAGCAATAGTCAGTAGGATACTGAATCATCCCACTGGTATGCCTATAAGGGTGCACCATGAAGAAGATCCTCTAACCAACTGGAGGCCTGCAAAGGCTTCTAGGTAACTGGAACAATAAAGGAGATCTTTGCCTCAAACCAGAAGAGATCCCAGTAGAAACACACAGTTTTATTGTTTCTGAATTCATGAGTATAGAACGATTCTGAATGAATATATCTAACTGTGGGATTAACGCTCTAAATATCAAGGGCAATTACATATCAATGAATCCTTAAAGTGTTCAAAAGGAACTATTTTCTTAAATTAGGTACTACTGTGAATTGGAATTTGTTTGTGCATGTGTATATGCATGTGGATGTGTGGAGAAGAGAAAAACATATGCAGTTGCAAGACACCATCAAGAGAAAACGTGCTAGAAATTGTGTATTACGAGCACATCCACCTTCCCAGCAGAATGCATTGTGCATGATATAGATTTTCTAGAAAAATAGGCACAATCAATTCCACTCACAAAGCCCATCATGCCAAGACTGTTAAACATGGATACTTGCCTACTGATGCTCAGCAGGATTCAAAATTAGAGGCTGTTTAACCGGGTGTCTACAGAGCTGTCCACCAATATTGTCAGCAACGATACTCCAAACTGTTCCACTCAGAATGTGTGCATTAATGAATACATGATGTCTAAAACCATATGGGATTCTGTTCTCACCTTAATTAAAATTAGTTGTCCCATGAATGATTAATGTTTAGTCTGAATTTTTCATAGTTCCTATATCACAGGGATACCAAACAAAAGAACTCCTCTACTATTTAAGTTAATTATTTTATCCCTATTAAAAATATAATTAATTGCAACATCTGTTTTTCTTTTTCTAAACATGACTAATTGCTCATTTATAAGCATTAAGTGCTTACTAAAAAAATTTACCTTAAGGAATTTTTGGCATATTTAGTAATTTAAATTTCACTTGAACAAGGAATATCAATTACCTGTTTCACCAATAAACTCTAGAACAACTTGGATTCACTCATCTGTAAATAGGAATATATGTATAATTTTTGTTTAATTTTCAAAAACAAAATTAAATGTACAGAATATATGAATTTATATAATAATATTTTAAAATATTTAATCAAACAAAAATTTTAAATGTCTAAAATTATTCTGCTGTTGTATAATCTCAGGAACTTAATTTTCTTTAAAAAACAAATATTTTCTAAAAAAATTAATTCAGGGTTGAAGCGATTGACTTCTGAAATAATACATAAGAGTTATTCTTTCTAAGATACGGATTATGGTCATTATCTCTACTTAAGAAGTAATGCTCAGTATTGTAAAGGAACTTCATGATTTTTTGTTGCTATTTTTCTCAACAGAAAATGCCTTTCTCATTATAGCTTTTTAATGACCATTGACACATAATAAACCAATTGGTTCTAAAACTTCAGTACTTTGTTAATTGTTGGTAAGAATCTCTTCAAATGTATTTTAAGAAAAAAATATATTATTTAAGTAATATACCTTTTTGGATCATTAACTGAACTCTTCCAATCTCAATCAACCATTTTAGATTATAGCTCATTTATCAGAAAGCTAATGAGGTTAAATATGATAACTTATTTAAGGATATGATTTTGCATTTGCATCTGAAAGACGATAAATCTAGTTCCAGACCCAAATTCAAGAACCCTTTTTGTTTGTAAGTCCTCTTCACCAAGTAAGTTCCTTACTTCCTGTCTCATCTCTCCTTATGCACCTGTTCCCTTGATGTGGCCAGTTTCACAGCTATAGGCTGAGTAAAAACCAGCGGTCTTCCAACCAATTCGCTTTGTTCAAGTGAAATCTTCAGCTGGCGAGATACTCTTCTCCCTTTCTTGCCTCCATTCACTGCCATCTTTGCACTCACAGCCTAACTCCAGATCACAGTTTGGGGACCACCTATGGCTGGTCCAGATAACAGTTCATCCAACAGCTCTACCTGACATAACTCAGGTTACATAGCTCCTGTACTAAACCAGTCTAAGAAAGGCTATATTCAAATAGATGGACCTAGAAAATATCATCCCAAATGAGGTAACCCAGACTCAGCAGGACAAACATGGTATGTACTTACTCATAAGTGGATAACCAGATTACATCCCAAAACTCCAGAGAAGCTAGCTAGCAAGGAAGACCAAAAGAGGAATGCATGGACTTCCCTGGGAAGGGGAAGTGGGTAAGATCTTCATGAGTAAATTGAGGATTAGGGAGGGCAATGGAGGGTGGGGGATAGGGGATGAGAGCATAAGGGAATAAGATGGTCCAGCTGGAACAGAAATGGAGTGGGAAAGCAATGAAAGGGATACCATGATAGAGGGAGGCATCATTGGAATAGAGAGAAACCGGATGTTAGGGAAGTTCCCAGGAGTCTCCAAGGATGACCACAGCTTAGACTACCAAAAATAGGGGAGAGGATGCTTGAACTGAACTGGCTTACCCCAGTGACCATATCAGTGAATACCCTGGCATCACAGATCTTTTTTCCAGTGACTGATGGAAGCAGATGCAGAGATCCACAACCACTCACTAGACAGACCTCTAGGAGTCCAGTCAAAGAGAGACAAGTGGGATTCTATGAGTAAGTGCACTAAGATCATGATGGGGAAATCTGCAGAGACTACTAAACCAATCTAGTGGGAACTCATGAAAGTTAGATCAATGGCTGTGGAGCATGCATGGGACTGGACTGAGCCCTCTGCACAGCAAGACAGTTGTGTAGCTTGATCTGCTTGCAGCGGGGGGGGGGGGTGGGAGGCTGGTGGTAGGATCAGAATCCATCCTTGGTGCATGAGATGGCATTTTGGAGCCCACTACCTATGATGGGACACCCCCTGTACCCTTGAGGCAGGGGGATGGGCTTGAACTTGCCTCTACTGGATGTGCCTTCCCTTGCCTTCTTGTGGAGAGGAGCAGAGAGTGGGTTGAGAGGGGAAGACTTGGGGGGCAGGAAGAGAGAAAACGGGGATCTTTGATTGGTATGTAAAATTAATGAAACAAATTTCTTAATAAAATAAAAGGCCATATTACCACACACTCACACACAAAAAAAAATACAACTGAAAAAAAGGTATCTACATTTTACAAAAACAAAAACAATGTGAATGAAATCAAGAGCAAGTTTCCCATCAACTGACTAGTCCTATAGAAGTGGTGGCAAATGAGAACTACCCAGATGAATCCCGGAACACAAAATTTAAAAGAACCATCATATATTTTGTCAAAGACTTCATGGATATTAAAGAAAACCTGAAAGAAACAAAACAAAACACTTCTTTGAGTTCAAAAAGACAACAAAAGATGTTTGAATGATTCCCATGAAAATGCATATACGTGGCTGAAAGAAATGATCAAGGTAAATGAGGGTTTCTAAACTGAAGTCAATTGAGATATAGAAACATTGGAGAGAACACAAGCTGAAATGAAGCAAGGATATGTAAACTTAGTCCCTGCCATTCATTTTCTACTATTATGTTTCTACATTGATGATTAAATCAGCTATGAAGCAGAAAAAGTACTTCTATTGACTTACAAGGGAGACCCATGTTTCATGCTTTAAAGAGATGGAGCCACAAACTCAAGGAAAGGATTGTCACATTTTTTTATGTATCTTTTAATTTCATATGCCTTTATTTCTAAGTGAAACAAGTAATTAATTTATGAAAATAAATTATTATTATACTTTACATAAGGATTAAAAAATTGTCCCTAATCTCTAAAATTTTACCATTACTGTCATAATGAAAAAATAATGTACTTTTAACTCATTTGGCTAATTTAATATTTTCCCTGTTGCATGTAAATAACTCACTCTCCTTCATGTCTTTCAAATTTAAATTTTAGTTTTTATAGGCAACTCTATTTTATCTCTACTATGCTTTCTTCCTCACAAAATAAATTATTAAAAATTTTCAAAAATCTCTCATGATTCAATCTCAAGATTTCTAGACAGAATTTAGTCAATAGTTATCATTTATTTAATTATGATAATTTAACTGTTGTTCCCTGTGGTTGTCATAAATGCACTGTATTAACATCCCTGTTTTTAGGTTAGCCATTCCAATGATAATCTAGCCATTACTTTATATAGATTTTACAGAAGAAATTAAAGTTACTAAGCACTAGACCATAAAATAGAAATTACACTGAATTATCTGCCCTGATATAATGTAATTACTTGAGTCATTTAAACCCGAAAATGAAAGCAGAAGAATCATTTATCCAGATGTGTCAGAAAATGAAGCAAGAGAACTGAGGGAGAACTGGAAGTTAAAGAGAGGAGATCTGACACTGGAGAAGGAAACAATTACACTGTTGGCTTTGGCCACTAGCAGAACCACAAGCAGAGGCAGGAAGCTGAGAGTAGACATTGCCAACATCCATCAAGGAAATCAATACCTCATTCCTAAAATCATACAGAGCTGAATTCTACCTGGAATCTAAGTGAGTCTTAAAGTAGAACCTTCCCACTCAGAAACCCACTCAAACCCCAGACATGGTGTAAAACAAATGGAAGACAAGTACAGCATCTTAATTTTAGTAGTAATATCCTCAAGTCACAGCCAAACCTAACACTACTGATTGAGAAAATTGTGAGCTATTAATTGATCCTTGATTTAGGGTCACTTGTTTGTGATAATTTGTTATAATAGTGATAGAAACCTAATATACTCATTAAATATTAAATAACATAAAATAATATGAACATTTTTCATTCACTAGACCATTGAACTCAGATCATGTTTTGACAGTGGCTGTTCAGTGATCACAGAAGTTGCCATTGTTATCTTCTTCTAATGCTGGCTCTCAAATTTCCCGGAGCCTCAGAACTCCACATTTATACTTTTTTCCTAATTCATATTATATGTTTTTATACCATATGAAATATTTAAAGAAAAAAAAATAATTCACATGTTTTGGACTCATTTGACTATGTCATCACACTTCTGGTTTGAAAAACTAAATTCTATCTAAACAGTCTTTTAGATTATGCTTGGCACTGTCTGGAGGGCCAGAAACCAGACAGATGCTAGATATCCCAGAATCCTAGGATTCCTAATGATACTGTGCTATACTTGTAGACAGGATCCTAGTGGAATCCTCATCAGAGGGGCTGAAGCACATGATGGGAGAAGATATAGAGACCCACAGTCAAACATTAGGCAGAGTTCCAGAAATCCTGCAGAAGATGGGGAGGAAGGGGTCAAGGACAATACACAAAAATGACCTACAGAACCAACTAACCAAGGATCCTAGGAGATCACAGAACCTGAACTGACAACCAGTGTGAGTCTGACTTAGGTCCTCTGCATAATATATTACAGTTGTGTAGCTTGGTGTTCATGGGGTACTCCTAATGGGAACAAGGACTGTCTCTGACTCTTTGGCCTGCATTTGGTCCCCTTTCTCCTGGATTGCTTTGTCCACCCTTCATATGATGTCCCTGGTCTTGTTGCAACATTATGTGCCACCCATGTTTGATTGGTATCTCTGGGAAGCCTGTATGTTTCTGAAGGGAGACAGAGGAGAGGATTTGGAGGAGAGGGGAGATAATGGGAGGGTCTGAGAGGAGAGGAGAAATTGGAAACTGTACTTGGCATGCAATATGTGATAGAAAAATAAATGAAAAAGTAAAATACATCTTTGTTATTTAAAATGTGTGGAAGTATCAAGACATTTCTTGGCAATAGAAAAATTTTTGCCTTGCAAAAATTAAAATGTTTGTTTGAAAAAATTTTAGTCAATTGTTGATAATAAATAAGTGTATCTTGTTTTACATTTTGATAATACATTTACATTAATATTTGAAATTTTCATATAATTTATTTTGATTATATTCACCCATACTCTTTCCCCATATCTTTCCCAATCCATCCCCATCCCTACCCCAATTATTTCTTTTCTTCTCTCTCTCTCTCTCTCTCTCTCTCTCTTTCTTTCTCTCTCTCTCTCTCTCTCTCTGTGTGCATGTGTGTGTGTGTGTAATGAAGAAACCCTTCAGTTATATTTGAGTAGGGGTAAACAGATTTTTAAAAGTGATTTCCAATTAAGAAAATATCAAATACATCATATGCTGTTGACAGAAATATATGTCCCCCCCAGCATCTCCCAAATAAACACAGTGACACTTATACTAATTATCAATGATTGGCCAATAGGTCTGGCTTGTTACTAGCTAACTTTTACATTTAAATTAACCCATATTTCTTATCCATGCTTTGCCACCTTTTTGGCTTGGTACCTTTCCTCAATAACACATGCCTACCTTGCTTCTCCCTGCATCTGCTGGTGACTGTT
The DNA here is from genome assembly GCF_903995425.1 of Onychomys torridus. NCBI lineage: Eukaryota > Metazoa > Chordata > Mammalia > Rodentia > Cricetidae > Onychomys > Onychomys torridus. The sequence continues at coordinate 53,165,233 of NC_050452.1, read as the reverse complement.
GACTCTGTCCCTCTCCTTCCCAGCATTCTAAGTTTGGCTCCCCTACCCAAATTTATTATACTCAGCTATTGACCAGTCAGCTTGTTTATTAAACCAATCACAGCAACAAATCTTCATGGTGTACAAGGGAATTATTTCTCAGCATTTACACATTTTGTCTACTTTAAAAGGAATGTTTTAACTTTCTCATAGTAAAATTTTATACAACAAAAACAATTATCAAGTAAAAATTATAGTTACAATATCTAGTCTATTTGGATTTAGCAAAATTATTTTATTATCTGTTTTATCTTTGTGAGTCTAAAGTTTTATACATATTTTACCTCTTATTATATGTTACTTGGCCTTTTTCCTTTGCAGACATGATCTCATTTCAATGTTTTGTTGTTTGAAACAGGGTATACCTATGTAGCTTTGGCTGTCCTGGAACTTTCTTTATCCCATATGTTTAGTGTTTTGATTTTCATGTGGGGAGGGGACTTTTTTTGGTTCACCTATTTGTTGTTTGGTAACCTTATTGTACCTTCATAGGCATGTTCTTATGTTGGAAAAGATTTTGTTTCTTCGATGATATTTTTAAGTATATTTTCTGTGTCTTAGCTGGAATTCTTTTCCTTCTTCTATTCATATTATTCATATATTTGGTCTTTCCATGGTGTCCTTAGTTTCCTGTATGTTTTGTGTTAAGAATTTATTGGATTTAACATTTTCTTTGACCCATGAATCTATTTCCTGTCATATCCTCAATGACTGAGATATACTCTTTCATCTCTTGTATTCTATTTTTATGCTTGCATCTATAGTTCTTGTTCGTTTAACCAGATTTTCCATTTCTAGCATTCCTTGGTTTGTGTTTTCTTTACTGCCTGTATTTTAATTGTCAACTTTTGAACTGTTCCCTTCACCAGTTTGATTTTGTTTTCTTGGCTTTCATAAAGGGATTTATTGATTTCTTTCTGAGACAGTGATTGCATCAACTCTACTAATAACTCATCTATTACTATCTGAATATTCATGTCCCCTCCAAATTAACATACTGAAATTCTAACCCTGGATGAGACAGTATTAAGAAGTGATAGGTACTTTCAGGGATGAAGAAAAAGTATAGAACGCTTCTTAATGAGACTGGTGCTCTATATGGGTGATTCAAGATAGCACTACAGCCTTTGCAATATAATAAGTCATGGACACATCAGCAGGTTGTAATTCAGAAGAAAGCCCTCCCTTAATTTGTTCTTATTGCATACTTGGCTACCAGCCTTCAGAACTGTATATTTTCTTAAGCAATCTTTTCCTCTCCTGTGACTTGTCCTGGGGAGAAGTGGCCAAACATCTGTTCACTTAAGATATGCCGCTGACAAGAAACCAAAGGGATCTTTCCACTAGGTCTAGTTTGATGAATCAGTAGATTTATTGGGCTTGTTTATAGGAGCATCACCAAAAATGCCAGTTCACCATGGATGAAGACTTGCAAAAGATGCACAGCTAAAGCTTTCTGCCCAACTTCCAGAAGCTCAACTTGAGAAAGCTTCTCTGGAGTAGTTGTGTACTGATCACATAGCCTTTGGGAGGAACCTTGTAAACCCTGGAACTTCCTGAACTTTTTGAGTCCTGTAAGTTTCATATGCTATGCTGAGTCTTTATGTTCTTTCTTATATTATATGAGCTTTCCTCATTTCTCTAGAAAACACTGTTGCGATCCTAGAGCAAGAGTGACACAACATGTGCATTTTATTGTATTTCCGCATGCTGAAATAATAGAGTATAGAAGCATTGGCTTTGCTAGTGAAACAAAATGCACAAGAAATTAAGTAGTTACATCAATAATGTTTAATCATCCTAGATGGCATGCTCTTGATATAAAACAGAACAATAAACTAAACAATAAGACATTGTTTTCTATTTAGGTGCTTGGATTATAGCAAATGTCAACCTTTTCTGCTGCCAAATTCTGAAGAATAGAGATTGTCTGCATGAGCTCTTTTATCACTATTTTAAAAAGATTCTTTGAACAGAATGAAGTTTGTGCTCAGAGCACCCTTTCTCCAAATTATTTTTCTTGTATTCTCATTTTTGAGAGAAAAGGTTCTGGTATTATTTTTCTCTTTGGTTGGAATCCATTGCAAATTAGACTTCCCTTAAAGCAGCAGACTAATTGCCATCTCTCCTTCACCCCATAGTGTGAACAGACTAAGAGTTGGAAGGCAAGAAAAACCCCAAGTGGACAAGGAAAGCCCCAGAGGCATCATTGAAGGAGTCTAAAATTTAGTAAGATGTGAAAGAATAAGAGTGGAGAGAGTTCTTCTGTTCTGCTTCCAGGTGAAACTCATAACTTCTGCATTCTCATATTCTCAGTTCTTCCCTATTTTCTTTGAATTACTTTTGTTGTTGTTGTTGTTGTGAGGGACCAAGAACAAGCCACAAATAACTGCCCTGCCCCCATCATCCATTCTCTGCTGATTAAGCTATCTTTAATTGTATAGATTCAAAATATAGTTTGAAAAATACTATTACAGTTTTAAAAATATCATGAATCAATTTTAAAATTATAGCTGAGTGCCTTAAAGTATATCTCAATGAAATTAATGTGTCAATCCCATTCTTTTTTTATTTAATTGAGTATTGATGACCATATTTCAACAAGAGTCAAACAAAGAAAACCATAAGATCAAAAGAAATAAACTGCTGTCAGAAAAATAACACTGTTGTGTGAGATTCCAGGAATCAATCTGTCATTAGGGAGGTTATGTTATGAGTTCTAGTGGAACTAACAAGAGAACTGACAAGAGGCATGACAGAGATTCTATTTATGAGCACAATTTTAGAGGAACTTTCAACTTTGAGTCCTCTACCTAGAATTCCAATGAAAGTCTCATCAATGGTATTTGTTTTGCTGGTACAAGCGCTATATTTCTCAGAAATTGAGTACATTTTCTTGCAATGCTTAATGAATCTATCATTGATTTGATACTTCAAATTTTTCTTTAACTTCAATTCTTAATATCAAGTAGGATGTGTTTTCATAACAGTCTTTGGAAATACTAATTAGTCATCATTCAACAGAAGAAGAAAATGTACAAAGAGAACATCACTCATTTTAGCAGACACATTGAGACTTCATTTTTCTACCATTTTGCAGGCACTGTGCATTTGTACTCATTTCCTTACTGCACTTTTCCCCCTACAGATTAAACATTGTTACATTTTAGATTTACTTACATTCATTACAATTCTTAGGTGGGTATATGTGCATGCACATGTGCAAGTTCATGTATATTTGTATCTATGAGCCCATGCTTGAGGATACAATTGACTCCAACATGTTTCACTGGAGCTCTCAATTCTAAAATGTCTCCCTAATTGTTTCTGTTCATTCGGTATAGTTGGCACCCAATTTCTGTTTGCTTTGTTCTTAATCTCCACTGTTGTGTTGGGGCTTTAAATGAACATTAAGTTCCACTATGAAAGTAGCATTTTGCTTTTTATTTTTTATAAAATCTATTCTTTAAACTGCCTAAGACATACTTCTTTAAAAATGACCCAAAAGGAGGGATTCTTACATGGATTATGTAGCTAAAATTTCTGACGCTGTATTTTTTCCATCCTAGAGATGATTTGAGTATTTATTTTCTCCAAAAATATAGTGAAAGAAAAATTCATCTCCCATAAAGTTAATAAATAGAAAATAAATACTGAGTGTTGTGGCAAAATAATTCAATCATCAGACAATACCCATTGTGTGATTAAAAGGGGTGTCTGAGGAAACCACGTCCAGTAAAACATATAATAGTTTATATATAACTATATATAACTATATATATAACTATATATATATATATATATATATATATATATATATAAAACTATATATATAACTATATATGTGTATATAACTATAACTATATATATATATATATATATATATAAAACTATATATATAATTCTTAGCTCTACTATCTGGGAAAGGAAGGAGCTTTTCTGGAAAATGTTTCTGTGTAAATGTGTTTGAAAATTTTGCATTGTTTGAGACAAGGTCTCAAGTAGCCAAGTCTGCCCTTAAATTATGCCAATGCCCCTGCTTCAGCCTTCCAAGCACTAGAATTACAGGCAGGAGCAAACACACATGACATAAGAATACTGAGATAGGCTTTCCAGTTGGAGGCAAGTGGCTCATTTTGGCAGTCTTCTTAACTTTACCTCTCATCTTCATGCTGTAAACACCTGCATTGCAAGTTGGTCAATGAATACCTGAACCTTGAACAGTTGCCCCTTAGAAGTGCAGCAAGCACCACAGCTATCAGCCTCATCAAGTGACAAAGAATGAGAAGTGCCAGCATCCCCTGTACACCTGAGGAAAGCAGAACTACAATCCAAAGCCAAGTGGCTATAATAGGCAAAGAGAGAAGGCTAGGTTTTTTTTTAAACTAATGAACTACAACAAAAAAAAGCCTAAAACTTCAAAGAAGTTTGTGTCCAGGCTTGTGTACATTGAGCCCAAAGACAGATTGCAGAGGACACTGGCCTAAAGAGATCCAAGACTTTGAATTTACAGGAAACAAAATGAAAAGGGGCCAAGTGATCCAGTTTTAAAAATTTGTGATGTCAGGGGGTGGGAGAGGGGCAGGAATACTGAAGCAGTTAAAAAAAATAAACATGTTGGAAAATAGAATTATTGTTAGCCATTAAAGAATTAAAGAAGAATCTTGGAAACCAGGTGGTGCATGCCTTTATTGTTGAACTCTGGAAACAGAGGCAGGCATGTCCCTTTGAGTTCCAAGTCAGCCTGGTCTACACAGCAAGTTCCAGAACAGCCAAAGCTACATGCCTAGATGCTGTCTCAAACAACAACAAAACATTGAAAGGAGATCACACCATATTTACAGTCTTGAGTTTTAAATTCAAGAGCAGCTTTCTTTAACAAAAAGGTGGAAACACTTTTAACTTGAGCCAATCTTGTAGACAATAGACCCAGACCAATCTGAATTATGTAGTAAAATGTTTTGACAAAAACAAAAACAAACAAACAAACAAAAACCAAATAGATAGAGGAGAGTGTGGTGGAAGAGATGATATTCATGTTTGCACTTAACTCTCAACGAAGGCCTCTAAATTTATGACCTTTTTCTCTTGATTGTGGATGGAATTATTCTTCTAATAAGTAAGCATGGTTAAACACTCCTATGCATATGAAAATGTATAATTGTGTGAATGTTAGAACTAATCATAAATTCTCATGTACATGTAGTTTCAATTTTGTGCGGTTAATTATGCTTAAATACAAGTGAATTAAATGACAGTCTCACTGCATAAAATCAGTTTTTTTCTCAAATGTTTATAAAAATCTCTAAGTAGTACATTTTCTCCTTGTAGTTAGATATACATTTATTTAACAGAAATAAACCATTCTCTGAAGGTTTTATCAGGTATGTATTTGATTATAGAGAACTTTGATATATCTGAGAAAATGAAAAAAAAATGCATTTTCTCTATAATGTGGTAACTAAGTTTGGATTCCTATGATCTAATGAAAAGATAAAATTAATCACTCCTTTTCCATGAGATCAGCACATTCAGAACATAAAAAAAAAAAACCCAGCTATAATGAACACAAAGTTTTTTAAGCCATTTATTAATTCTGTGACTTTGAAATTCCTATTCTTTTTTGGGAAGTATTTCTGACCAGGTAAATATATTATTATTTTGATTTTTTTGTTCTTTTTGTTTTTTCCAGGACTGTAACCATTCACATTATGCTCTAACTGTGGTTATAAAAGTTTATTCTGGCCTCCTTCTAGCCTTGTTCTCTGTCTTTTGTTCACCAGGAGTGAGGATGCCTAGTTCATCTTCTTCCCCTCAGGTCCTCTGATTCACAACGCTGGAAGTGAGCCTGTCTGCTTTTCCTTTGGAGACTTTACCACACTAATGAGCACGCAGGTGTAATTCATTGGAAGAGGTTTGCAGTTGGAAATTGTTTGTTACTGATGGTGAAAATGAGCAAACACTGCCAGTTCAGAATGATTTATTGCAACTTTTTGCGATACCAGCAAAATGGTTCTTATTGCCAATTTTTGCTCTTTGTACAAAATTTTCCCTCAACATTACTCACTATATTTTTGACATTAATTATGGTACTATTCCCAAACACAGTGAGTTTCAAAAACAGTTTGGGTACTACTTGGCAAACCAGTTGAAGTAGCATGTACCTGGTATAAGCATTTGGTTGGAAAGTTTTAACAAAAAAAGATTTGTGCATTAAAATAGACATATTACCATAATTTATATGCTATAAATGTGGATCAGCTTCAAAATATGGCCATATACAAAAGAACATTCTAATACTATAAATCTACTTTGCATTCATAGAAATGAGTAGATAAAACATAAAGTAGTCTGTAAAACTTTCAACTTTTACAAGCATAATAATTTACTATATTTTTTGGTATTCCATAGGATCTTATTTTTGCTTTCTTAGAATTTAGAATGGGCTGTGAACATTTTATGTTTAAAACCTTTATCTTGACAGTTGGAGAGGCCACACTTATATATGAAGGCATATCTCATTTCCATGTTTCTGTAAAACATATAATAAATATGTCAGTTGCAAAAAAAGGAACTTGGATCACTGTTTTCAGATGGGTAGACATCATTCTTTTGTGGATAGCTCACTGTAGAGTGATATAATTTTTCTATTTTTATTTCTGTTGCTGTAATTTGTCAGAGGAAATTTTTTATTTAAAACTGGAAAATATTTTCTCTGTAGAAAACAGTAAAAATAATAACATTTCCCAATAAGTCCCTTTAAGTCAAATGATAGCTGAATTATACATTATAAATATTGATTAGATTCTGAGATACAGAAGAAACCTATCTTCATCTGTTCAGAGAGCTATGTTTTACTTAGGTTGTATAAGTGAGATTCCTATCCAACTTCCCCTTCACTGTTTGATTTACAGAAGATATTTTTCTTTAGGCTAATCCATAATCTAGCAGCCATCTTAGAACTGGTGCAGACCAGGGGAATCCAACAGTTTAATTAAAACAAAGCATTGGAGAGGCCCACAGCAGGTGATGTGTTGATGCAATGTGATTTCTACCTAGTGCTCTGAATGCCAAAGTGAAGAAATTCAATGAAGCGCGGGTAAACAGTGGGAGTAACTTTGACTCTCTTAAGAAAAATTCTAAAAGGACACTAAAAACATTATGAGTCCTTTTTTGGGTAAAACTCCATAGGTTAATAATTTATCAGAGTCCACTGTTGTTTATCCCCAATTCACAGAACTCATAATCTAGCCACAGGAAGACTGTCTTTATAATAAGTTACTTTAATAGCATGGGCTATTATAGGATTTTTGTTTTCTCATGAATTCTGAAGTTTCTTCTAGGGAGGGAGTAAATCTTTAATGAATACATTTTTGACATGGGTATGGCCATCTGAAGGAGGAGTGCCTCAGACCATTGGGACTGGCCAAGCCTTCCCTGATTGAGCCTCTGCTCTAGTATGAATGCTGACAGTGTGTGCCAAAAAAGTCCACTGTAGCTTTCTTTTCCTGGTTGTTTATGGGATAAAAACTTCTCCCTACAAATAGTGTTATGACTGAAGTTAACTAAATTTGCCTCCTTGTCTAACTGTGTATCATAATCCCAACCTTCATGTCTGTCTGAAAACAATAATCCTATTTCGTTGATCCACTGTTTACAATAAACATGCTGAGATTCTGGCATGCTGGGCCTTTTCCACATAATAGCCAATTCTACCAGATCTCAGCTTTTCTGGGTCTGTGAACCTTTCATTTCTTTAATGTATGTCATTTCTCCATTTCCCCTTTAGGGATTCATGACCAAAGGCACAGAAGGACATGAGAAGAAATATTTACTTTGGCTCATGTTTTCAGAGGTTTCTGTCACTGAGAAACTGACTAGCTGCATTCTTTCTACAGTTTTGGTGAGGGAGAACATTGTGATATGAGGACCTGAAATAACAAAGCACTCATTTCTTGATGGCTAGGAAGTAGCAAACATCAATGGCAGGTGTGGGGCCAACAAGTATCCTTGACATACCTAGCACTTTTGATGTACTTCTTCCAAGGCTGAACCTTCCAAAGTTCCAACTGCCTCCCAATAGTGTATTCAGGTTTTGATCAGTCAGTGGGTTGCCATTGATTAGAGCCTTAATGATCTAAATGTCTCTGAAAAGGCCCTTATAGACACACACAAGTAAAATTAACCAGGATCTTAGATGTCTTTCAACTCTAATGTTAAAGTTGACAAGTGATTTTAAGCATATAACCTAACACTAATATACAATCTGAATCTAATTATGTTATGAAATCTTTACCTGCATATTTAATAGATTTTTTCCAGACTATCTAAGTAAAAGTTGATCAAAACAGTGTATGTTTTGTGACTTTTTCATTTTCTTGAAAATTAAAATAAATGTATATTGTGTTCATTAAAAGTGCCTTAACACTATGTCTAAAAGAGGATATATCATAATTTAAATACTTCATCACTAAAAAATCTTCTCTCTATCACAATCCCTTTGCTGATGTGATGCTTCACCTCAAGTAAGAGCCCCTGACTAGTGAAACTGGAAATTGGAGTGAATGAAAAGTAAAGTGTTAAGAGAATAAAGTTTACTATATTTATTTTGTACTTTACAAAAGATTTCTCTATAGACATGGCATCATTTTCATCCAAATAATTCTGAGGTTCAACTTATCTGTGGTCTTTGGATTTAATTCTTTCAAAGCACTTCATTGTTTTATCAATTAAGTTTGATCAGGATTTATTGTATGAAATTCCCAAATAATCAATGAAACCTTCTATGTTGGAAAAGTGTTTATCTGATTTTCTAAATCTTCTGATGTCATTTAAACAATGGATCCAGAGCATTCATCAAGAATAGAGAGCATTCATTAAATATTCGTCTGCTTGTACATAAGAAGCCACTCCTCTTCTATTAAAGCTTTACTAAGGAATGGCAGCTGTCCAGCTGCATATGCAGAGTCTGTTTCCAACTCTAGTTCTCTCTCTATTTCTACAGCATGTGGAGTTGCTTCCTACACTGAAAACTTGGCTTCTACTATGTCATTTATAAGGGTGGGAACCAGGTTCTCCAAGAGGGAAACTAATGTATACACACTTAATCTAATGAATCATGAATAGTTTAATGGCTTAGAAAATGGTGAATGGTTACCTGGCAGTTCAGATTTTCCATGTACTTGATCCATTAGAGGAATCACTGTTATTGGTAACATTAGTCAGTTATAAAAGCTTTATTGTATTTTAGTCAAAATACAAAATAGTACTATATAAATAATAATACACTAAATTAAAATCAACTTCTGATCCATGGTCTGCAGAACAGTTGTCATATTGGTACACATGAAAACAAAACAAATCTCAGAAAGTCTCCATTCCCACTGGGAAGTACACTATCAGTGAGCAGTAATATTTCATTAGGAGTCTTTATTTTAATGATAAGTATGTCTCAATAGTGAGTTTAAAATACTCAGAAATACATGCTATAAACCCATACTGTAGTAGTAGTCAAGGTTTGTTACTCAATTTACAGTGCAAAGAGTCAATTTGGTACAAAATTTAAAGAATCTGCCATTCATGAATGATGAATCAGCTTGATTTCCACTTAACTATAGCATCTGCATTATCTTATTAGGAATTCTATTGATAAGAGGCATAGAATTAGCTCTGTTAATGGAAGTTCTGTGTAGAATTTGCTTTCAATATAAACTGTGTGTAAGTTTGTAAATTTATTTTCCTCTTTAAAAATACAAGCATTGTTCTAAAGAACAGTGATGTGTTGAAAAAAACACTGATAACTGGATAAATAAAGATGTACCAAATATTAAACTTAATTATATATATATATAAAAGAGGATTAAATAAATACAAAGTAACAACAATTTAATGAGAAAAGTTAAAATCAGCAATGCCAGTACATGGTAGGTTTTTTTCACAGACTTTTAATATATTCTTCAAGACTACAGTGACCATATATATAAAATAAAAATATTGTAAGAGTTATAACTTCTTTTTTTTGTATGTTGTCTTTGAGAATTTTTTTATTATTATATTTGTGTTTTAATTTTACACATGAGCCATGGGTTCCCTTGTCCTCCCCCATCCCACAACCACCCCCACCTTGCCATCCCCTCCCCTCCATTCCCATTTTCTCCAGGGCCAAGACTCCTCTAGGGATTCATTTCAACCTGGTGTATTCAGTACAGGCAGGTCCTGTCCCCTCCTTCCAGGCTGAGCAAAATGTCCCTGTGTAAGCCCAAGGTTTCAAACAGCCAGCTCATGCACTAAGGACAGGTCGTGGTCCCACAGCCTGGATGCCTCCCAAACCATTCAAGCTACTCAATTGTCTCACTTATCCAGAGGGTCTGATCCTGCTGGGGGCTCCATAGCCTTTGGTTCATAATTCATGTGCATCCATTCATTTGGCAATTTGTCCCTGTTCTTTTTGCAATCTTGGTATCAACAATTCACAAACTTACAGTCCCTCCTCTTTCTCAACAATTGGATACCTGGAGCTCCACCGGGGGCCTGGCTGAGGATCTCTGCATCCTCTTCCATCAAGTATTGGATGAGAATTCCAGCTCAACTGTTAGGGTGGTTGGCCATCTGATCACCAGACTAGGTCAGATCAGGCTTTCTCTCGACCATTGCCAGCAGTCTACAGAGGATGTAACATTGTGGATTTCTGGGGACCTCTCCAGCACTCTGCCTATTCCTGTTCTTATGTGCTCTTCATTTATCATGGTCTGTTATTCTTTGTTCTCCCTTTCTATTCTTGATCCAGCTGGGATCTCCTGCTTTCCTAAGCTTTCTTTCCCTCAAACCTTGCCCTTCATTTCTTCCACTTTCATCCAGGTTGCTCATGTAGATCTCATCCATTTCTCTGTCATTGGGTGATCCCTGTATTTTTTCTAGGGTCCCATTTTCTAGGTAGCCTCCCTGGAGTTGTGTAGCAGTCCAGTTACCTTTGTTTTTCATCTAGTATGCTTCTATGAGTGAGTACATACCATGTTTGTCCTTCTGAGTCTGGGTTACCTCACTCAGGATGATTTTTTTCTAGATCAATCCATTTGCCTGCAAACCTCATGATGTCATTGTTTTTCTCTGCTGAGTGGTACTCCATTGTGTATATGTACCATATTTTCTTTACCCATTCTTCAGTTGAAGGGCATCTAGGTCGTTTCTAGGTTGTGGCTATTACAAAGAATGCTGATATGAACATCGTTGTGCGAATGGCCTTATGGTATGATTGAGCATTCCTTGGGTATATGCCCAAGACTGCTACAGCTGTGTCTTGGGAGAGATTGATTACCAATTTTCTAAGGAAGCGCCATATTGATTTCCAAAGTGGCTGTACAAGCTTGCATTCCCACCAGCAGTGGAGGAGCGTTTCTCTTGATCCATATCTTCCCCAGCAAAAGCTATCTTCTGTGTTTTTGATCTTAGCAATTCAGACAGTTGTAAGGTGGTAGCTCATAATCGTTTTGATTTGCATTTCTTGGATAATTATGGATGTTGAACAGTTTCTAGTATCCATTTCCAACTGATAATGGCATGATTTTCGTGGGAATGTTTAGAAGTTATTGTAGGGTATTTTAGTTTGCTTTTCCGTTTCTGTGATAAAACATTGTTGTCACAAGCATTAGGGCAATCCCCAATTGAGACTCCCTTTTTAGTTGAATATTGGTTATGTAAATTTGACAATAAAATTAACCAGGTCACAACCATACATGTTTGCACACACTCTTAATCTCAGCACTAAGAGATGGGGCAGACAGAATACTGTGAGTTTGAGACCAGCTTGGTGGTGTACAAAGTAAGTTCCAGGACAGAGAGGCCTGTTACACAGAGAAACTCTTTCTTGCGGAAAAAAAAAAAAAGGAAAAGAATTAAAAACAAAAACAAAAACAAAAGAAAAGCAACCAAACAAACAAAAACAAAACAAAACAAACCAGGAGACAGGATTACTTATTAAGCTATCTGTTTTCAATATTTCAGTGTCTTGGAGATTAGGGAGGCTTAAATAGAGAGAAAATTGTGTGATAATGGTGCATTATAGAATATTACAGCATATACACCTATTAAGTTTCCTTTTATGAGATTGAGGAAACACAAACACAATTGCCATGAAAAACCACAGATTATAGACAATGGAGGCATGGCACTAAGACATGTTAAAGAGTTACCATAAATATGCAATTAATAAAACAATTCTGTATCACAAAACACAGTAAAAAGAGATGTGCCTATTTCTCTAAAAGAATTCTGTTCAGCTTCAGGGTGAAGTCTCAGAAAAAAATGGTTCAATCCACAGATTGCCTCTAAACATTTTTCTTAAGGTTATTTATAATAAGGAAATATGATAGTAAAAACTGAAAATGTTGTGTGGTATAGAACGCATTATGATGAATGACCCTAATGTTAAAATAGATAGTAAACTGTAGATCTTCTGTAAAGAGTAAAGCATCTTAGTTTGCCTGTGGATATGTTTACTGAAATTTAAAAGTTTCTCCATACATTAGGCATGGATTGTTTTTTCATAGTCACAATGCTATGAAAGTTGTTGGCATAATCTTATTGTAATTAAAGTCCCATTTATAGAAATTGTGGTTTTTGAACTGAAAGTGTTCTATTTCCATAATGTCTCACTGTGCAAAATCTGGTTTTCCTTGTTCATTCTCAAATGTTAAAATATTCAGACTGTGAAAACACATTTATATAGTCAATTTCCATCTAAGCATAGAGCTTTAATAGGAGCTTCAAATGTGCCATTTACTGCATTAGTACTTTTTCTAGTCAACTTGAAAGAAAGTACTCACCTCCTTTTTATGGCTATATGAAAGACAATTACAGAAGGCCTCACTCAATTTATAGATCAAAACATATCGCAGTAAGTCAATTTTATTAGTTTTGCATTGAAAGGACAACTTTGTTTAGAGGGCACTGAGGAGGCACATTGCACCTGTCAGTAAGCTGCAGGAACGTACAGTTCTCACTCTCCCATCTGAACTTCTACTTTCTATTCTGTCTACTGTATCTAATTTTCATTTCTTCCGTCTCTTTAGAAAGAAAGGAAACATCACCTTAAAACCTGAAACAACCGTGCCATTGAAATTTTGACAACTTTTACAAAGATTACATTATCTTTTTCATAATTGTCTATTAACAAAGATTAGTCTTTAGGATTTTATTTTACTCATTGTGATACTTATAAAATCACTGGAATCACACTACAGTCTTTCTTGCTTGTAGAGAGTCTGTGTATAGTGGGATTAGAATTGAAGAACAATAACATATGTGGGGCCACTGTGTGCATATTTCATACAGAGAAAGAGCTGAGGAACTCTTCCAACATCACTCACTCTTGGAGAATTAGGAAACGGGAATCAGTATTCCCTTGGTTTATATTTTCTTTACTGCTTCTATTTCAATTTTGAAGTCTTGAACCATTTTCTTGACCTGTTTATTTATTTATTTATTTATTTTTGGTTTTGGTCTTCTTAGCTTTCTATAAGGGATTTATTGATTTCTTCTAATTCTCTGTCTTTTTCTCTATTTCTTCAAGGGAATTTTTAATTTCCTTTTTGAGGGCCTCTATCACATTCATAAAGTTACCTTTAAGGTTCTTTTCTCATGCTTCAGCTGCATTGGAATGTTCAAGTCTGACTGTTGTAGGATCCCTGGGTTCTGGCCATGCCATATTGCCCTTTCTGTTGTTGAATGAATTCACACACCGGTGTTGACACATCTGGGTTTGGGATGATTATTGGTCTGGGTGTTGATTTGGTCACCAGCTGGTGAAACTATTTGGGAAGGAGTAGGAGCTGTGGTCTTGCTGGAGGAGATTCACTAGTGGTGTGATTTCAGAACCCAAAGCCAATACCAGTCTGAGTTATATATCTCTCTGTCTCATAGTTTTTATCTTATCATGTAAACTCTCAGCTATTGCTTCTATTGCCACACTTGCCTGACTACTAACATATTCCATACCTTGATGGTCATAGACTTACTCTATGGACTATATGCCTCCACGAAATCATTTTTCTAGTAATAAAGACTTCCTGGAGAGGGAGAAGTTCTTCTCTCCCATAGATGAATTCCTTTATTTATTATCCAATAAAGCACCATCAAATCTGAATATATATATATATATAAGAAACAACAGAAATGGACTTGCTAGCTTGCATTTATATACTTGTGAATGTATGTATCTATATAACAATAGTAATCAAAGTACAGATGTCATCAATTTGAAAGTAGGAAGGCACAAGAGAAGGGTTCATTAGAGGGTAACTTGGAGACACTGGAGGAAGAAATAGGAAAGGGAAATATAATGTAATTCTATTTTTATTAAAATGTAAGCTGAAATAGTGCTGGTTTAAAAACAGAAAAAGTTGTAATGATAAAATGCGAGCACACTGCTCAAAATGGGATGTCTTCAAAAGAGCCTTCTCCTTGGAGTTCACAGAACCCTGCAACCCTGTGGTGTTTCTTTCAAGTGTAAGAGCCAGAGAAGATGGAAGACACCAAGAAGACAAAGCCCTCAAAATTAGCATGAACAAAGCTCATATGAGCTTACAGAGACAGAGGCAGCATGCACAGGGCATGCATGGGTGTGCACCAGGTCATCTGAGATTTATATTATGGTTTCCAGCTTTATATTTTAAATAGATTCCTGGATGTATGATTAAATGTGTTTCTAATTCTTGTCCTTCTCTTGGGCCTTTTCTGTTTGGTGGTCTGTCATGTTTAACTTTGTTGTGATAGTTTTGTTTTTATCTTACTATATTAAAAAATGGTTGAAGGAATGAAAAGCTAGTCACTAGGGTAAAGGTTAACAACTGAACTGTTATCTCTATCTGCTGGGAGAAGAGAAATCTGTTTTATCCAATGGAGTGACACTATCAACAACTGTAGGTCAGGCTTCATGTTCAGGAGCAGTTGACTAATATATAAAGGATTCTGTAGTAGTTTCTTTCTGGGTATTGTTTTCTTGGTCTTTTTTTGTATGGGGATTGTTGTAGTATTGGGTTCTTGTTTGTTTCTTGGAAGAGAAATTGAAGTTGCGTAGTTAGGGAGGGGAAGATCTGGAAGGAATTGGAAGGGGGAGGGAAGAATATAATGAAAATACATATAAATGTTTTAAATAATAAAAATATATCAATAATAAGGTATTTACAGCTCTATCATTATAAATATAGACTTATAGTCATTTATTGAGTTATTCTAATAAATTATTGAATATGAGAGTAGCTGTAGGATCAACCCTTGAATGTTTACCCAGATGAAATGTTACATAGGACTTTGGTAAATATGCAACCTTGTAGAATTTGTTGAAAATGCAGGTATCTCATATTGGAGAACATTTTCCTCAAATGGTAGTTTTCCTAACTCACTGTATAAGGCATTTAAACTTGCATTGACAATCAAGTGTATTTTCAAAGCCAGATGAACAAGTGGACAACCATCTAATGATATAATTCACTCCAACAGTGAAATACTGAGTTTTCAAATTGTTGAATGGAGACTCACAGAAATTAGAGTCTTTTATGCTAAGTTATTAGTCTCAGATAACTAAATATTCTGTTTTAAAGTATTTTTTTGTCTATGCAAACTCAAGGGAGAAATATGGAGTTATTATAAATCAAATTATAAAGGATGATTAAATGGAAGCAATATTATATCCCTGGAGCATGACGGTCACAGTTTGGGTGCTACTTTGTGTAGGTAAAACTTATATTAACCCTTTCTATATTTACTCTGTCTTGATATGTCTCTAAAAGTATTAGTAGAACAGAAAGAAATTAAAGTTTATGTTTCTGACTCATTTGCCACTAGGGATTTGAACATGATTCTGACATATGTATGAAGTCTTAGATTGGAATTGAACCAAGTACAGAAAGAGGATATATAACATCTATTTTCAGGTTTGTAAATTCAGGAGCTATAATTGACACCATTCTGCAGATCATGCAGAGTGGAACCTTCTGTTCAGTAGTAGCAAAGGAGCATCAACTGTTCCCAGGTGCCATGATGATAAAGTCAGGATATTCCCTTCCAGTACACCTTTGAAGCAACTTCAATAAGTCATTACTGGTATCTATGCATGGTTATCAGATTGGAACAAATGAATCTGAATGTTTATTAGAAATACATAATTTATTATATTTAGCAAATATCATAGTAATATGAGAAGATATGAGTAAGACAATGTAGTAATATTTTTTAGAAAAAAAAATATTCTTACCTGTTACTTTTCTAGAAACTCAGAGCAGAGTCTCAGATTCACTCTGGACTTACATAAATTAGACATTCAATTTTAACAAAGTATGTGTGGGTTTTTAATTAGCTTATATGATGTTTAAATCTGAGAGACAGAAAAATAATGAAATACATTTTATTGATAACTACTACGGAAGAACAAGATGTGTTTTAGAAAGTAAATGGGATTTTTTTTCCAACTTTCAGCATGTTTATCAAGGCAGTGTTCTAAGAAGTGTGAACATTTGGATTGAAGATAGCATGTGAAAAAAAATGAAATTTGATGACTATTTAAGTAGAAGATCTTCCAACCACAAAGAGTCTGTTATAGGAATGTGTTGACTTGGTCAGATGATTAAAAAAAAAAAAGAAAAACTGCTGTGACTTTAATGTAGTTACTAAAGCAAAAATGAAAAGATATTCATGAGGCTGATATGTTGGTGAGTCTATTACTTGACACGGGACTCTTAGATCAGAAACACATGTTAAAATTAACATTATCAAGAGAATTGTGAGAACCAGAATATGGGACACGGAGACTGAAAAGTAGGAATCCATCTCCTTACACTGAGAAAATCTAAAACTGCCTTTGACTTCAGCAGTCATATCAAAAGACTAGAGATAATCAACTAAAGAGAACTAGAAATAATCAACATTTTGTAAATTATTTCAACAAGAATTGGAATAATAGAAGAAATAGTGAAGGATATGACTGAATTACAACTTTAAGTTTCAAGTTATTTCTCTGGTTGGATGGCCCTGGTGTCCCTGAAAAGAATACAAGAAGGAAATAGGTTGGGTGCATGGCTATTAAGAAATACGAACAGAGTCCTTGAAAACAATAAATTCAGTAATCTTTTAGTTATCTAATAACATGCTAAGTGAAAATTGTGGATTAAAGGTAAATTTCTTAGCTGAGCCACAAGTACAGAAGAAATTTATTGATCACATAGCCTGAAACTGTAGTCAAAGTGGAAACCTGAATGAAACTCCATAATATACATGTGCAGAGGAAAAATACATAATATGTCAATGATCAATCAATATCATTCCTCTTGAGTGCACTAAAATCAGAGACAGCAAGAAGAGTGTATCTACATAAATCAACTAAAATAAACAAACCAGAGTATGTATATGGCATCTCATTATGAAGACGATAACTTTTTACTGGGTATGGGAACTTTGTTAACAGCATATGAATTGGTGTAAAAGACAAACACTAACTTTCCTATAGTGTAAGATAAGTGATTATAGTACAAAGAGTTTCTTAATCCATCATTAGACACTGAAACCATGGTAAATTGGAAATACAGAAACAAAAGCAAATAAATCCAAGCAAATATATTGACAGTCTTTTAATAAGCAAAAGACATGACTAATAGCCTAATGACTCAGGCAAAATGTTAGGGCAAAGATCAAAGTTTTGTGCTGTGGATATCTCTCTGTACAAATAAAATGCTGTTTGGCCAGTGGCTAGGCAGGAAGTATAGGCGGGACAAGAGAGAAGAGAATTCTGGGAAGTAGAAGGTTGGAGAGAGACACCGCCAGCAGCCACCATGAAAAGCAACATGTAAAGACACTGGTAAGCCACAAGCCATTGTGGCAAAGTATAGACTAACAGAAATGGGTTAATTTAAGATAAAAAAGGTAGATAACAAGCAGCCTGCTACGGCCATACAGTTTGTAAGCAATGTAAGTTTTCTGTGTGCTTTCTTGGTTGGGTCCTAGCGACTGTGGGACTGGCGGGTAAGAGAGATGTGTCCTGACTGGGCCAGGCAAAAAAACTCTAACTACAGTTTTGTTTAATTTTATTTTGTCTGGTGGGGTTTAAGAGAAGTGGTTTCCTTGCCAGACTATATTATTGTAATACAGAAGATGCATGTATCCATTACAGAGCAAAGTCCCTTACAACTGACATATGATGGGATCCAGATACAAAGATGGCACTACTTTACAAACTAGAGGTTTCAAAGGCTTCTTCATAAAAGAAGCATCAATAAACAAATGAAAAGAATGTTTTGACACTGTGATAGAAAGATGTAGGATTTGTTTCCTTTAAAATCTGTGTTTTCATTACATTTTTCTAGGCTTTGTATGTATGTGCATATGTGTGTGTGGATATGAGCCTCTAGCATGTGCGGAGGTCAAAGATAGTCTCTCCTTCTACCATACATGTCCCAGGGATTAAACTCAGGTTGTCACCTTAGCAGCAAGTGTCTTACATGTGAATCTATCTAACTGACACAAGATGAAGGATTTCTTACTTTTTATCTCTTTCATGAATACAGGAATATTTCAGTAAGATGTTGAATTACCTTGGAGGTACCTCCTACAGTAGCAATCCAAGTAAGCTAAATTGTGGAGCACTGCAAATTTTCCTTTTTAAATGTTATCCATCTAGAAGATGTTGACAACTAGTTTTTGTTTGTTTGTTTGTTTGTTTGTTTGTTTAAAATCCTGAGTAAAAAATTGTTTGACATTTGGGCTACATTTCTTATTAGGTGATGATATTATGGCATACATTAGTTTAGACCTTATTTGATTCCAGATATAGCCAAATATCTAAATTCTGATAAGTAAGATTAGTTACCTTTATAATTAAGTACTTGTGACAGGACTAAATTTTGTATGCTTTTCACATTGCCTTCATCAACCCAACTTTGGACTTCTGAAGTCCAAGCTGACAACAAATTCTGTGGTTTGACTACCTATTGAACACTGAAATTTTCTAGAAGTATTTTCAAAACCAAGGACAATATTATAAGGATGAGAAAGCTTATTATACTTTTTTTTTATTTTTTGAAATCATAATTATATCATTTTCCACTTCTGTTCCATCCTTACAAACTTCTATTCCATGTCTCCTTTTACTCCTTCAAATTTGTGGCTTTTTTTTCTTTAATTATTGTTTTATATACATATTATATTCTTGAATATGTAAATGCAAATGGCTTAGTTCATATAATGTTACTTGTATGTATGTGATTTCAGAAATGAATGGCATAATCCCTAACTACAATAGAAATATTTAACCTTATAATCACAGATAAGTGTAGTTCTCAATGCTTATCAAACAAACTTCTATTTGTAGCAGACAGAGCTTTACAGAAAACTACAATGTATCAAAATGTAAAGGACAAGAGATTTTGTGGTGCCCAGTCCCAACTGATATATTTGCAATGTAAATCCTGAGTCTAGGCCTGAGGTATAATTTTCAAACTGGGAGCAGAGTGATTGTGAGAACCAGAGAGACAGAATGTCCTCTGTGAAAGACTGCATTTTGTAAAAATACCAGAGAAGTTATACCCATGAAGTCTTTCCAAGATGGTTGCTGAAACAAGAGCAGAAGAAGAATAACCAATGGAAGGGTGGTGGCTCATAAAAGCTTGAACTCAATGAATTAAGGAATAAATAGAGTGGGAGAAATTAGAGTCCTCTAGGAAGAGCCCCATGATCACTTATGAAAATAACATTATATCCTAAGAGAAAAAGACAAATCAGGATCCATCCAATGGCTAGATGTACTCGGCATGGTCTATGATGAGTTCAAATATGGCAGCTTCCTGGTTTTGAGCACGTTCATGCCTGACTTGGGTTCCATAAACATTTTGGGTAACAACTTGCTGGTATTTGCTTTCATGGAACTTAACTAACATCCAGTTTCTCAATTTTTAATTTGTGTCATATAACATGATTATTAATTGAATCATCATTCAATTGAACCTTTGAACTTAATCTGTACTTCTTATGTCTCTTGAGAATTTTTTCTGTTGATATGGATCAGAGCCATAACTCTTTACTCACAGTCAATCAGCAATAGCCCTCATTCCCAGTAATTTTGTTTTCATATAAAATCCAAGATCCAATAGTGAACTATCACACTAACCAAAAATCTCAGTTTAAATTCCATGAGTTCTTGAAAGATTAATAAAGAACTCCTATCATTCACAAAATTGAAAGAAGATGAATGCTCTTTTCTTAAACTATCATGGACCCAGGCTTGACAAATTTTTAGCCCATTTGGTTTAATAATGAACTCTCAACAATCCATGTACAAATGACATAAAAATGTGTCACATAGAGGTTTTAAAATGTTGTGTGGTTCCCCTTGTACGCCAATTTTAAAGCATTAATTTTGGAACCAGCAAGATGGCTCAGATAAAGTCAGAGCCAGTCACCAAGCAAAACAACCTGATTTTGATCACCAGAATCCACATGATGGAATGAGAGAACCAACTTCTACAAGTTTATCTGGGATCCATATATGTACACCATGCACAACCTTAACTGAACTAAAGAAATCCTCTCTCTCCTCTTCTCTCTCTCTCTCTCTCTCTCTCTCTCTCTCTCTCTCTCTCTCTCCTTACTTATTTTTGTGATTGTTCTTGTATGGGTAGGGTTCCATCTTGCATATTAGAATTGGAACTCTAGCAGTTATGCTAGATAAAGAAATGACCTCAACAATAGAAATCCACACAAAAAATTACCTTAAAATTGATCATTAGTTAAACTCAAGAGTTTTCATTGAAAGTATTTCAATGTAATATCATTATGTAACTCTGTACACATCAACATGATCTAAGGCTACTTCCTTGCTCTAAAGGCAAATTGACTTCTTTGTTGGGAATATACAGCAAATACAATTGATAGTTCTTTTGTTGACCCACCAGATAAATGATGTGGAGCCCCATTTGGCAAAGACTGTGTGGATACAGACTGTGAATGACTGGTTGTTTCTGTTTGTAATTTTTCTCATGTGCCACTATATGTCTTCCCTAAAATTAGCCCTGGGTATTTTCCTCATTGCTTGTGTGTCTAGCTTGTGAATATATTCCATTAACTGGGCACATGCATAGCTGTGGATTGTCAGGAAGACGTTTTCTGCTTAGCTGCACAAATTTAATGAATAGAAATAATACTGGGATGTTTTTCATGGCTCAGACTGACATAGGAATAAAGCAATGTTCTCAGCTACAAAAGTAGACTTTTCCACATTTGGTTGATTTTAGACCTCAAAACAAATTCAAAACAGTATAGTTGCCCCTGAAAATGAAATGTAGAAGGATAGATTCCAAGGTATCTGTTTATGGAACCAAAGTCAGGCATGAAACAACTTTAGAAGACTTAATTCTCTCAGCAGTTGGCTTTCTGCATGTACTTCTCAAGTCAGTTTATGATACAAGACTCAAGGTTCAACCAACTAACTGTTTATTGTTTAAGTCTTGGATTTCAATGTCACTCTCCATGATATTGGTCAGGCTTTGAGCCTCCTACATGTATGGCCAAGCCTAGATTCTGTTCCCAGCTCTCATACTGGGTTATACTGAAGAGCCTATAATTCTAGTTCCAGGAAGACTGATACCCTTATCTGGCCTCCTTGGACACCTGCACACACATTGTACACATATGGACAAAGAGGCACATACAAATACATATGAACAACCATACCTTTCCTTAAAATCATATACACTTTAGGCAGGTAATACAACTACAGGTGTTGTCATGTTGAAGGAAGTGATTCATTGTATTTGCTTTAGAAAAGTGGCAGGTGAGCTGGTCTGCTCCAACCTCACCCTTCTACTCCAATATCTGAGCTCTCCACAATTCTAACAATGGATCCTGTGAATATTTACTGAAACTGTTAGCTGAGCCAAAATAGATTCCTCCCCAGGGTTTTTGTCACAGCAAGCTAAAGTGACTAATTCATTAGATACATGCATTTAGTTAAATGATCTTTCAATGATAAAAAATGAAATCTAGATGACTCCACATCTCACATTTTAAATGGATCTTTATTCTTAAAACTAACATACTCAAAATATTACTACACTAATATTTTGCCATATGTCATTTTTTTTGGGGGGGGATTGAGGAACATTATTTTTTGAAAAATGTATGTCCAAGTATCATTTTCTTCACACTCATTAAAGGAGTGTTAATTAGAAGGAGAACTTGTTAAAATATTTTACAACTATTAATATCCTTCCTTTTCCTTTAAAATAATGTTCTTGATTTTTTTCAATGAGCCTGTATTTTCTATGATCCAAAACTATTCTGAGAACATAGTCATTACTGTAAATACTTCTCACCAAGATATAAATTCTACTAATTACCATATGTCAATTTTTTGGTCTCCCTGTTAGTAACAAATTATCATTTGCATTTTAAGGCTTTGTACTAGAGATGTTTCCTTTAAAAGCACTTAGTGGACTGTTGAGAATAAAATAGACTGATATTTTTAGTTTACTTTTCAAATATTATTAGCAGCTTGGAAGTATCTTCACTGGCTTTGAACAAATACTACATGGAGTCTTAGTATTATTGCATTATACAGAAGATCAAATATATATGAACCCACATCAGAAAAAGGCTGTGGTTACAAGAATTTCTTATACTGTGTCAGCATAGTTCTAAAATTACATATTTATCTAACCAATTAAGCATAAAAGTGATATTATTGTCAGAGATGTGATATATGACCCGAACACAATTTGGTTAATGAGGAAGAAGAAATGGCTGGTAAGTAGGGTATGTATTCAGTCAGCAGAGGCTGCTAATTACTTCTGACATCTGTCATATTTGGCATCTTTACATAAAAATTGTTGAGTGGAGAAACCATGTTGAAAAAAATAACGTATTTTTATATATAAAATATAATTACATTTAACTATAAGATAATGTTTTTAAATTGCAGAAATTTTACAAAGTCTCTTGTGTTCTATCAATGATAAATAACAACCATCATTCCAGGTTTATACTGTTCTTAACTTATAGAAGAAAATCATTATTCCTGGTTTCTAATTATCCTGACTCCCAAATGGTCCAGAAAGGATAAGAACAATCCTTTGTATTAGGTTGACTTATTGCTTAACTCATAAACTCACTTTAATCCTCTTTCTTCTTTTTCCTTTCTAATGAACAAATCAAGCAACATTTTGCTTGGGAACATGGAAAAAATATTTTCTGTAATGATATAGCTTGATGTCACCAAGCAGTTCTATTGGTATTCAGGCTGCATTTAAAGCATTAATCAATTTTCATCTGAAAATCCACATAGTATGGCACAGCTGAGTTGTTTTTACAATGCTCTGTTCAGGGCTTAGTGTAATATTCAATAATGAGATTACAGTACCCTTAACCTTACAAGTAATTAAATTGAACATTAGTCAGTTTAAGTAACTTATTTGCATGTTGAAATTCTGTTATTTATCCAATTAGGTTAATAAATTAAAAAAAAAATGTTACTTTATATTTTCAAACATATTCCAGTTTGTATCCCCACTTTATGCCTTTTTCACTACTATACAAAATACCATTGACAACTCCTATACAAATAACATACTTGTGTTTACAAAAGGGAAAGTAAGCTGAGAAAGAACTGGCATCATCTATAAGCCTAACAATTTTGTTAAAAGCAGTTTATTGGATTAAAAAGTCTCCATATCTATTTTTAGTTGAATATGATAACCTATAAGTGTATAGATATAAGTTTAAAATATGTGAAACTTGTAAATTTAGCCAGGGCAGTAGTTGTGCATGTCTTTAATCCCAGCACTTGGGAGGCAGAGCCAGGCGGATCTCTGTGAGTTTGAGGCCAGCCTGGGCTACAAAGTGAGTTTCAGGAAAGGCACAAAGCTACACAGAGAAACCCTGTCTCAAAAAACCAAAAAATGTTAATTTAAATTTAAGAATATTTTAATTGTTATATTTAAAATTAAAAACATTCTAATATCTTGTTTAGTTCTTCTATGATATGGAGGTACAGAAAGATAAGCAGAATTTTCATTTTTATTCATATTTTATCTCTTAAGATATAGTGATGTAGACATTTTTGAAAGATAAGTTTTTCAATAATGAGAATGTAGATACTCCCAAAAGAGACAAAGTCCTTAAATCTACAGTGGTCTTATCAGTATCTTCAATATAATTGGTAAAAATAACCACCAAGTAGAGAAAATAGTGGAGGTTGTAAAAATGTACTGTGTATTCTGAAATTTTATACATCACAGGAGAGAAAGATATTTGATTTTAGACATAAGGAAAAAAACTGTTCTCTTTATAGTCATTGTTGTAATTTTATATTCAGTATGTACTTTGCATTAGGATAAAAATCCACCAAAATTATATTATTGCTGTTAATAACACAAGGTGTATTTTACTTCCAGCACATACAATTGTTTTCAGCTGATATTCTCTGAAGTAGGTGAAGAGTAAGGTCCCTATAAACTGTTGGACATCCATGGAGGAACCTTGTGATTGTAGCTAGATGCAAAGTCAAGAACCAACGTCATTTAAAGCTGTATCCCTCTCTTCCAAAGCCATCCAACAACTGCTTCTGCATCTGAACAACATCTTATGGGATTCCTGAGTGTGCAAACGAGTGGGATTTTGAATCTTGTGCCTTCTCTTTTCTTTCTGTTGTTTTTTTTTTTGTCTTATTTATTTTACTTTGTTTTTTATTATTATTATTATTATTATTATTATTATTATTATTAGTTTTTAGAGACAGGGTGTCTCTGTGTAGCTTTGCACCTTTCCTGGATCTCGCTCGGTGGCCAGGCTGGCCTCGAACTCACAAAGATCCTCCTGTATCTGCCTCCTGAGTGCTGAGATTAAAGGCATGGGCCACCACCGCCCAGCTACTTTGTTACATTTTAAAAAATGAATGAATGAAAAGCTAACCATCAGGGTGAGTGACATTGGGTATAACAACCACAGTGTGTTCTATTGTGTGTTTGTGTATGGGGGGCACGGGGGTGTGGGTGTGTGCTTTTATCTGGTTACTGTTTTTGTTTTTTATTGTTTAATTCTTTTGAGATGTTTTATTTTGCTTACTTAGTTTGTGGGGTTTGTTGTCATATCCATTTATTTATTTTAAAAAAGAAATGTTGAGTGGGTGGGAGAGTATCTAGAAGGACACACAGGTGCCCGAAAACACAAAAATAAAATTACCCATTTTACAAATGCCTATAGGTAGGGGAAAACATTATACCATAAGGATAGTTTAGGTATATATTACTCTGAAACGTAAGATAAGAATTATTTAAAACAAGTGCCTTCTTAAGTGTATAAATGCTCTTCACTATCTTCTGTTACATGCAAATGGGAATATGGCTGCTCTTAGCCAGTTCATAAGTGTAGCCTAAAAAAATAACATCAAGATGATGTTAATGCATTCCCAAGCATTTATAAGAAGGTCACTCTAACTCAAGTAGAAGAACATCATCACATCAGGTCAAGCAAATATCTGGTAAACTCAGACAACAGAATCCTTTGGAATATATTCAGAATATCCAGGTGCAAGATGAATTCCATTGAATTCCAATGCAGTTACTAGATTCTCAGTCACTTTTACATAGGAACAGCAGAATCTTTGATGATATTTAAACCTAGTAATTTCCCAAATCTATCTCACAAAGAATTATTTCTAGAATGGTACATGATGTTTACAGAACTCTACTTAGAGAATTGAATGAAACTATGTGGTTCATTGGCAACCACCTTGAGACTCTGGATTCCTGATAATTCTTTCAAATTATTAACCAATCATATTGGACATGTGAATTTCTGATTCCAGTAATTGACATCTTATCTAACAGGACCTAGGTTAATAGTTGTCTCTAATTTGTCTAAAACATTTATCATTGTTCTAAAATAACATTGTTAAATAGTATATATCAGACATCACAGAGTCATTTCATTGTTGTTATTGCTTGTTTTTGTTTTTCTACTGAACGATGAATTTGAATCTAAGTCTTGGGTTTATCAATGTCAAATATTTCTATACAATTATATAGTAAGTTTTCTAACTTTGGAATGATAGCTATTAGTGCAATAGACTCCAATGATTATATTTCCTTTAATAAAAATATTTCACATACCATTTTGATGTTCTCTCATCCCTAGCTTCTATCATTTACATCTCTTTTTTTCCATATTATCCAATCCCATTTTGTATATGAAAATGTTATTTGAAGATATGCTTGAAGGGTTTTTCAGGATCTGACTAAAAATCCTTTTTTTCTCTGTTTATAATAAAAAAGCAAAATAATTAAAAGAATAAATCTAAGTCCAGCAAATTTTGTTTTCCACCATATATCAAATATCAGAAATACAGAGATAGAAATTATTTATGCAAATAAACAGTTTCCTATTGAAAGACCTATTATTTTTTTCATACAGTGACCAAGAGAACTCAAGAACAACTATATAATAAACATTTTTAAGTAGAGCATCAGCTCTCAAAACAGACAGTGCTGACATTTTGAAATGTGAAACGGAGATTAATACTGGGTACAGAGAGAGGTTACCATCAAAATTTAAAAGCTTTTTTTTTTTCCAGAAAAAAAAAATCTCTTTATATTTCCTATTGCTGTTGCCTACTTGAACTATTATCCACACACTTCCTAGTTGTCTTAAGAAAATCAGACCGATATGAAGCAACCCTTTTGTGTGAGTGGATAAAGTATTAAGATGGTGATTGTTAAAAGTACATGTTTGAGAAAAGATAAATTACAAATGCCCTAGAAAAACAATATTGTCAGGATCAACTCAGCATATATTATTTCTGAAAATGTTACATGTTACTTTGCTTTGACCTTGAAACTTGCATTTTTAACTTCCATGCAAAACACTTTTTCAGCTACTGGTTTTGCTAGGCTACCTAGAATTACATGTTGGAGAAATCATGACATGCATCTGAGACATACATAGATTCAAAACTTTGTCTATACATGAAAGGAATATGTTATTTATTAATATTTATTTAACCATTGGATGTTTTTTATTAAAAATGAAAACTCTATAACTTCAGCAACATTTTCAATTTAAGCATACACCAAAGGAAAGTCCTGGTGTATGAATGTGCATGCGTGTGTGAGTATGTGCATGTATGAGTGTGTGTTTGCGTGTGTGTACATGTGTGTGTGTGTGTATGTGTGTGTGAGAGAGTGAGAAACAGAAAAACACAGAAAGATAGAGAGAAAACCACACATATTTTTCTAAATGTAGCACTTATTCTAAGAAGTGATAGCACAGTCAATAAAAAAAATTAGTTGCTGGTTATTCTCCAAATATTTGTTATTTGTTCTTTCTTGTTTATTCATACATATATACACACATAAATACAACACGTCATGGAAAATATGCTATCTTATATCTAACTCTGAATGGGCTGCCAGTGTTCTACAAG
This sequence comes from Onychomys torridus, assembly GCF_903995425.1. NCBI lineage: Eukaryota > Metazoa > Chordata > Mammalia > Rodentia > Cricetidae > Onychomys > Onychomys torridus. The sequence goes on along the minus strand of NC_050452.1, from coordinate 53,137,740 downwards.
ATACAGCACAATCTGAGGTGTTCCATCCTCAGAGCCAACCATTCTATATAAGTTGAAAATTGGCTATTGTTTTTTTCCAAAAAGACAAGGTAAGTATGTATTGAAACTCTCTCAATTCTAGATTTGGTAAAATGTAGCCATTGCCATCCAACTTGGCACCAAACACTGAGATCATTCTTGAGAAAGGAGCCAAATGAATGAAGCATAAGCAGAGGAAGGGTAAAGAAGCAGACACCTGCAGGAAAAGAAACAGTAAGACGGAAATACAGCACAAACGTATCAAAATAACTTCCGGGAACTTTCCTTTACAGAAATCATTTCACTTCATTTTACATCATGAATAGGAAGAAATACGTCTCTGAAAATGAAAAATTCTGCCTCCTATAAAGGGAACTACTCAAATGGCTAACCCATGACCTCCTTTAGAATCTCTTGATTCAGCCCAGCTTTTACTCACTAGGTTTATGTGTCCTTTATCACCACTAGCTTTCCTATTGATACCATCCTTCATTTGAAGACCAGTAAAGTTTGATTCTTCTAACTGAATAATAATATATTTTACATCAGTAGTAATGGAATAAGTATTATTGTGCTTTTCTACAAAATTCTAAATATATATATATATTCTCATATGTGTTCTTTAAAGCATGGAAAACACCTTATTTGCTGCATAAAACTCCACACGAGTCAATTTCCATTTGAAAACATTTATCTGTGCTATAAATTATAAATAATTTACTTGTAGAGAAAAAAACATTTAATAGAATACAAACAAAAAAACCTTATACATAACCTCTTGTGAGCTTATGAGAAATTCATTATTTGGTAAAACTTACAAAATGGTCTACCTTAAATTTATATTTTTGTGGTTATTTGTACTGTCATATGGTCCTTTATGCATACATTCAAATTCAAAACACATTTATTCCCATGCCTGAAGAATCTTAACACCACAAACAAACAATTTTAAAGGAAATTACAATTCAAAGAAGATGATATTTATGCTGTTTTGTTCAAATACCTTGCATTTGTCAAAGGCAATTAACTTGGATGATCTCATTGCAATGCTTCCCAATTACTTGGGAAGAAAAGCAATTAGAATATGATTCATTATGAATATTGTTTTTCGTGTCTATGTGTGTCAGAGAAATAGAAAAAGAAAAAAAAAACACAATATGGTTCTAATGCAAATTCAAGGATTAAGAAGCTAGAGGATCAAAGATTTAATCCATAATCGAAAGGGAGAGAACCAGAAGTTTCCATATCAAGATAGGAAAATGTGAATTTCTTAGCTTAATAAGAGCAAACCAAATCAAAACAAGTGAAATCTTGTGGCCTCCTCGCCTCCTTGCCACATGATTTCTTGTAATCTTTTCAAGATTTGAATAGCTAGCCCTCGTCTTCTACATGATACAATGACTCAGATGCTAAGTTAATATGGAAAATCCTCAGAGAAACGTAGAGAAATAAAGTGCTTCTGGTATTGACACATAAAATGATATGTGACTGTTTATGCCTAACGGAAGTGAAGCGTATGCGTCTTTGTTTCCACTTTCATGTAGAGGAAAATTATACATACCTTCTTGTGTTTTCTCATTCATTTTGTTTCCATCCTTTTTATTTATTATTATTATTATTATTATTATTATTATTATTATTATTATTATTATTGTAGTTTCTGAAGAAGTCACTTTCTGACCTCTTTTTCTCGGACCCGTGTAAAGAGTGAGGACTTAGAAATCAGATTGGCTGCAGGCAAGGAAAGTAAGAGGAAGGTAAGAGGTGAACGGTTACAGTGGTGGCTTAGGCGCCAAGGACTTAAACTTCTTAAAACCACAGCCCAGCATAGAGGCATTGCGACCCCTGTTAGAGCACCAACCGAGAAGCCTGCGCTGAAGCAGAGGATGCTTGGGGTCCAAGCAGTAGCCTTTCTTCCACTTGCCTTGTTCTTCGGGGCTGCAGGTCTGTTAGGAAACCATATCATATTAGAAGAACTCCTCCAAGTTTGAGAAAGACCCACCCAGGCCAACACCAGCTGTCTTTCACCTTTGATCTGCATATGTTGTTTAAAGAGAGGTCTCTGGATCAAGAGTCCTGACTGTTTGACAAGCCTGCTGGGTCATGTCATCATTGCTGGATGCCTGATGCTCCATAGAAACTTGGCAGCTTGGTAGCTCCTCTGAACAAGTGCAGGATGTCACCAGAATCAGAGCCCCGACGAATTCAGACGTCCTGTGATTCTGAATGTGTTGTCCTGTCCAGTGAAACCTTATCGCACTGATAAACTAGCAGCTTGTTGGGCCACAATAGCGGGAAACTGGAGGAAATACCATAGAAGATTGTCCCATCTCAGAGGGAAGTCTCTGGCTGTTATTTGAAATGCTGAGAAACTTGTTTCGGAGGAGGCTTTTTTTTTTTATCCTTCAAGATACTATTTGGTGAGTCTTGTCCTCCCTCTAATTACCTTCTCTATTTTAAGAATTCATCAGAAGCCAGAATTTGTTAGTATCAGACACTTGGAGCAGCTTGCTGGAGATGATGCTGATAGCAACATTAATTACAACAAAGTTTTACAGAATGACCCAGAGGAAATACAGAAGGTGAGGCTTGAGGATTTTTTTATTTTCTTTCTTTCTTTCTTTCTTTCTTTCTTTCTTTCTTTATTTATTTATTTATTTATTTATTTATTTATAATTTCTAAATTACTTCTCACAGAGGAAAGCAAATTTTTTCAGTAGCTCCTTGAATTCAGAGTTGTTGCTCATGGTATCACTCTTAAGGCATAGCAGCGTAATGGTTAATTTTGCTACAATCGAATATTCTTTGCTAGATCTCTAACATGCTTGGATCCATGATCATTGAACATGACCTCCAATGCAGAGGTATGCATGGCTCCCCTCTTTAGTACAGGTTACTAACTAGGCCTGCAATGTGCTATGATCACTGACATGCAACTAACTAAAAGAAACAAAATATCCATTATACCCTATGTAAATGACAATGAGAACTATCCAAGAATTCAGTGGAGGTCCAGGTTATTAAACATGCTGAGCTTAGCCAAGGCCAAGGGAAAAGTCCAATAGTGGATACATTCCAGGTATGCATGAATAAAACCAGAGAGATGTTTGACAAAGTAAAGACAAGCAGAATAGAAGCCTCAGAAAAGCTAATTAATTACACTATGGTTATTATGTTTTATCTTAAGAAACTATTTTGAGCAAGGAATGGTGCTACACACCTGTAACTTCACAATATGAGAAACTAAGGCAGAGAGATCTTGAACTCAAGACAAGTTAGGACTACATAGTGGGTTCAAGACTAATCTAAGTTATATAGAATAATCTGATCCTAGATATATTTAAGAAAACATTTACTAAGAAGATAGCATATTGATAAAGCTCTTGCCATATCAATACAAAATAAAAATTAAAGATTTAAAAAAAGAGGAATAAAATTCATGGAGGAAAAAGGTCACAGTTTGCTGTTCTTGTGACTATAGTGTACCACAGACCCTCACCTCCCTTACTACTAAAGTTTGAGTTAATATACTCTCCCAGCTAGATGTTGCTCCCCTCAATTATACCATGATTGACTGAAACAACAAACCAGCATCAAAATAGTTTCTTCCTTCTATGTCTTTTTCTGCCAGCTAATTTGTTACACAGACAGACCTAAAAATACATAGTCATCTATTATATATGAAATCAAATATTTTACAGTGACTTTTAGACAAAGAAAAGGGTAGAAAGTTTGTTTTAAATTTATTGATATTTTTCAAATATTAATAATGTAAATGAATTTATGTGTTACCATCAGACAGCATTTAGAGATTTGATGGCTTAAAAAAAAGAGTAATAGATTTAAGAGAAGCCTGGCAGATTTCTGACTCAGGATTTCTAAAGAGACTATATTGAGATATGAACTAGAGATACAGACATAGTGTTTTTAAGGTTGCTGTCTCATACTACTGCAAATTATCATTAGCTACTGTTGGGTAGCCTTCATCTGTTTCAGAGTACATTAGCTCTTTGTGGACAAAATGAATGTCCTTCTGTCATAGCTACTATAGAGCAGAATATTACCAGATTGAATAATCCAGTAGAACAAATAGAGAATCGCCATGCTTTCCTTGCCTATACTTTATAATCATCAAATTTAAAATAGTGTTCATCTCCAGCATCTGGGAGTGATGCCAAGGCGCCAAACTACCAGTACTATAAGCTGAAGGGAAGGAAGAAATTAGAGAGCTAAATAATCCCCCTTGTCTTCCCATTTTCAGTATTAAAGTTTCACCTAGAACTCGTTTCTTTCATATTTACGGAAGGATAAATTAGTTCAGATAGGGTACAGAAATTGGTCCAGATAGAGGCCACAAATATTAGCACTTATCTTTGGAGCACAATATATGTGCTTGTTTTTGTGCCCTATTTGGTTCCTAGTATGAAGATCATAAAACTCTTGGAAGCTTCTGAACACTGACAGCATACCTTATTATTAATAATAAATTAATTTTAGGCATATCTTCTTTCACGATATCAAGTGACTCTTGGCAAAACCCATGCACATTTTCATAATGGAGTTGCTTTATAGAGAACCTGACACACAACTAGAAAGCTGAATCTATCAGACCAACTAAATGATTTTTAAAAATAAAACAAATTTAATAGGGGGAGTGGTAGAGACTGACCACAATGGTAGCTGGCCAATGACAAAATGCACCATGACCATTTAATCTAACCATATCCAAGATCCCTGATGGGCAGCATCTGAGAAGTTCCTTCTTGGTAAACACGTTAAGGTGCTAGAGAGAGCATAGAAACTGACTCAAACACCTCTGCGATCTGAACATTCTTAGGTTGTATCCTTTGCAATCAATGAATATTGTCATGTTTCTCAAGATCATTTCCTTGAATTCTGTGTGCCAGACAATGAGAAGTAAGAGCAGCCTAGACACCCTTTGTGACTGATCTTTGAAGGGGCAGCAGTCTGGAGGGACTGGACCCTTATCTGTTAGGTCAGCACTAAGTTGCTTAACTTGACATGGTGTCAGAATTCAATTAACTTGCTGAATACCCTGTTGATGTTGGAGAGAACTGGCCAACTGGCCTGGGAAAACAACATGAATAACATGGTTAAAAAAACATACTTTTGTCTTGAAGGAAAAAAAAATGTTAGAACAGTTACTCTGGCTCTTCACTAAAATCTGATAGTATTCCAACAACTTTTATTCATACTGTGTATTTTTTTCTCTGACCTCCCCTCCTTAAAACAATACAAGAGAATCTTCTTGTTTAGAAGAAATACTTGAAACAATCTAGAATAGATAGGGATGGGAAAGGTCTTAGAAATAGTAAATTAGAAAAAAATGGAATAGGATTAATGATGAATAGTAAAATCAAAATCATGAGTGAGAGAACTAAAAAACTGCTCATGCTTATGTAATCTTTGATATAATTAAAAAGAAATGTAAAGCTACTATGTCCATACTCTAAAAAATAATGATGACAGTTTTCAGCAGTTGGGGTGATTTGTATTTGTTTACATTTAGTTATATACTGGGTGCAATAAAGCATTCATTAGTAGAATGAGGTGATGTTTGAGGACATACCAGAACAGCATAAAGACCTATAGGAGAGTGCTCAATTGTTCCAGTTACATTTATAACCCTAAATGTGTTCTGAAATATAAATCCCACATAAGATTTTATAAATTTTATAAACTCAGCCCTTGTTATATCACAGATATTTTGAAGTAACAATTGGTTTTAGTGATCAAGTTTTTAACTCTTTTCAGAAGCATTATTGAGAGATTTATTTTCTAGTAAATAAGCAAAGACAGTTTGCAAAGGGACAAGCTGACTCCTTGATCGACAGCTGTTGGATTCTTTTGTTTGTTTGCTTGTTTGTTTTGGTTTTGGTTTCCCTGTATGTGTTGAGTAAACTGACTGTGGGTAAAACAGGCATACAGAACTACTTTTTACTCCAACATCATTGTTTTGATAGTAGACATTTGCCTTGGAAATTTGTACAGCCACTGATTGTTGAAGGTGAAATCTCAGCCAAGGATGTTTTAAAGGTTCTGCTCAATATTTTTTTTTCTTTCTTTCTTTCTTTTTTTTTTTTTTTGAAGAGTGGATATTTTAGTTTATTTTACTTTTTTATTATTAAGAAACTTTCTATTCATTTTACATACCAACCACAGATTCCCCCCTCCTCCTTTCTCCCATTCCCCAGTCTTCCCCTGCAACCCATCCCCTATTTCCATCTCCTCCAAGACAAGCCCTCCCATGGCAAGTCAGCAGAGCCTGGTACATTCATTTGAGGCAGCTCCAAGCCCCTCCCCCTGAATCATGGCTGTACAAGGTGTCCCACCATAGGCAGTGGGCTCCAAAAAGTCTGCTCATGCACAAGGGATGGATCCTGATCATATCTATTGTCAGGGGGCCCCTTAAGCAGGTCAAGCTATACAACTGTCTTGCCTATGTATAGGACTTAGTCCAGTCCCATAGAGGCTCCACAGGGAGTGGTCCACAGTTCACGAGTTCCTACTAGTTTTGCTTCGTTATCTCTGTAGTTTCCCCATCATGACCTTGATGCACCTAGGTCATAGATCTCTCTTCTCTCTCTTTAATTGGACCACTGGAGCTGGCCTGGTACTTGGCTGTGGATCTCTGTATCTTCTTCCATCAGTTACTGGATGAAGGCTCTATGATGACAGGATATTCACCACTCTGATTACTGGGGTAGGCCAGTTCAGACACCCTCTCCACTATTGTTAGTAGTTTAAGGTGGGGTCATCCTTGTGGGTTTCTGGGAACTTCCCTAGCACCCTGTTTCTCCCTGTTCCCTTGATGTCTCCATCTATCATAGTATCTCTTTCCTTGACCTCCCACTCCATCATTGAGTGACTGTTGGTAAGGACAAAATGCTGGGCTTGATCTAAACACATATCTTCAGTTGCATGTGACATGTGCTGTTAATTTAACGCTGGAGTCCGTTTGGTAAAAAGCTCCTGGATGTGTTCCCTAGTTTTGTGTATTAGTCCCAGTAAAAAAGATTCCCTCCCGAGAACATTTCTTTCTTATTATGAGAGAAGCAGTTCGAGTTGCTAACATGAAGGAAGAAGTCACAGAAAGGGAAAACGGCAGTGAAGGCACAGGCAGAGGAACAGCAGCAGCAGTGACAGCTGAATGGTTTGCCAGGCTGCAGAAGTGCTAGTGGGGCTGGCTGCTCAAGGAGGGAAGAGACTTAAGAGTGGAAGAAGCATTCAGGTCTGCAAAGAAACAGAACAGACACTGGAATGGCCGTATGGCAGAAGACTTCAGGGTGCGTATTACAGTTTCAGAGCCAAGGGCATCACATCCTGCTCTCTCCAGCCTCCTGAAAAAAATGTTATTTTTTCGACCTAAATGCAAAGAATTTTTTTTTGGGGGGTGGGGAGCTGAGGATCGAACTCTGGGCCTTGCGCTTATTAGGCAAGCACTCTACCACTGAGCCAAATCCCCAACCCCAGAATAATTTATTATTTCCAATTATTTATTGTAAAAGAGAACTTGATATTCATTATCCACACAAAATCTGGGGTTTTAATTTTAAAGTTAAAATCCTTAAATAATTTCTTTTGTAAAACCACAGTTGTATGAGAACTGGGTCTACTTTATATGTAACTTCCGTCACAATGATGGAGAGTGAAGAAGAGTAAACAGACAGGTAAATACAAGCACACACAATTAGACACTATTGATAGATGTAATCACTACATCCAACTGGCTATGGGCTGAACAAGAGAAGGGAAGGGCGGAATGGACTCAATGAAAATTCAAAGATGTTACTTTGTTTAAAGTAAAGAAAGTTTAATTCACCAGAAAGACATTTCCTAAAGCTGGAACACAGATAGGAAGGAAGGAAGAGGATATATGTTAAATATTACTATGGCATGATTATTTTAAAGTCACATTCTGGATCATATAGTTCAGTCAGGAAAGAGTATAAATGAGCACCTAGGACCCAGATTAAAGAAGCCCATAAATTCAGCAAGAAGGACATTAATGGTTTTATTCCAAGACCTACTTAGCATACATATGTTAGATTTATATATTTTAATAATGATATTTGTTTTCAACGTCTGATTTTTTTTTTTCAGTAAAATGTTGTGAGATATGCAATGAAAAAATTCAGAGGAAGTTAGATTTTGGGCTTATTATTTAACACAGGTAAGACTAAAGTTAGAGGAACTTTTCGGCACTGTGTCAAGCATTGAAACCCTTCTTATATGTTCAATGAGAAGAGTGGGATAAATAAAAATCTTTGTAGCTTACTCTTCAATTTGACATACAGGTGATACATGGATAACATCAATTTATTGTCTAATAAAAACCAGGGCTTGTATCACTCCATCATTTGTTTTCAAGTCTTACTGTACAAATGAATGAAGATGAAATGTGAGAGGCTAGCTGTAATATGCAGAGCTTCTAACTATTAAGATAGCACTTTTGCAGTTTCATGCATTGTAAACCAACGTGATTCATTGTCTTTACCCTTTATTTCAAGAATGTCCATCCTTCCTTGAAGAATAATGAATAACAGACCTCCCTTATAATTTCTCCATTCTGAGAGGCAGAGCAAATGTGTTTTGAGAAGTGATGACATACACATTGGTAACTTCTACATAACGATAAAATGGAGAATTGAAAGAAACATTACAAGGTAAGAAAAATTTCATAGCAGATTATGAGCAAAATTACGTAGATAATGTTTTTAGCCTATGATCATTAAGTTGTGTATATAATATCCAAATCTAATTAAAAACTGGATTTTGTAATGATTCTATAACCTGAAATAAAGTTCATTAATTTACTTTATAATGCAATAGCAATAGGGTTTCCTAATACATTAAAAAGAATTTATGATAAAATTACAAAGGAGAAATGGCAGGTGCTATCTTCTGGTCTCAAAGAGAATCTTTAACCATATCATAGCTTTCAATTAATTTTGAATGTATTATTAACATGAAATCTAATGATTAATAACATTAATTTTAAGCCTTCTTTGTCTTGCAAAATGTATCTCCAACATCTTCAGTCTTCATAAAATTCTTGCAAGTGAACTTTTAAAGTAGTTCTTGCATAAGTAATTTAATATTGAATTCACAAAAACTTAGATTTTAAAAAAGGTAATTTCTCTCTTTCTAAAAAAGCTCACATTCATGGAGATTTAAAAACAATTCATACTATCCGCTCTTTCCATTCTGACATCCTCACTGGGAGAAATAAGCCTACAGGGTCAAATTGAAGAAAGAAAGATTACTGAGGAGAAATAAAAAAATAATAAAAAAAAAATCTAGTGCCCAGCAAGGAATACATTATCTTTAAACCCTTCAAAGACAGTCTCCAAGTCTTCAGCCCCAAGAGAAACCCATATTATAGAAATATTTACCCTGTGCTTCCATGGTTTGGTGTTAATGTTTATTTTTAATGAAGTAAAAGCTGGGAACCTAGAGCACACTGCACTGTAGCTCAAGAAGTTTGAGAGTGTCCTTTCTAGCTGACTCAGTTGGTCTAAACCACTTTCAGGCAGCTCTGCTTGCTGTGTCTTCCAGATGGCTGGGCTAGGTCGCAGGCTTATCTAACAGTGACTCTCAGCCATTTTTATTGCTTACTCTGGTAGGAGGAGGCTGACCAAGAGAATCAGGTTAGTTTCAAGGACTTCTTAACGCTATTTTGAGTTGTTTATCTTCTGCCTTGAGAAGCTTCTCTGCAGGATGGTATGTTGCAATATGGGAGAAAACTGCTACGCAAGAGGGATTTGAACCCTACACAAAGATCTACAAACAACTAGAGAATGCTGAAAGCAAGAAAAATAGTCTTCACCAGGGAAGAGCACCCCAAAGTGTTAAGGGAAACCAAATGGTCAGCCCTCAAATATGCGTACAAGTAACACTGCACAGACAAATCAGGTACTATTTATGTATTTAGGAGTGTGTGTGTGTGTGTGTGTGTGTGTGTGTGTGTGTGTGAATGACAATTGATGGAAAAAGACATAAATTCCAAAGAGAGCAAGGAGAGGTATCTAGAGGGTTGGGAGGGAGAAATGGAGGGTTAAATGATGCGATCATATTTTAATCTTATGAAAAGAAAAGAAATAATGAAAAAAAGGAAATATTTCAATGACATGAAAGTCAATGTTAATTTCTAAAATACATGTGTCACCAGGGATGGGTGACCTAATTCAGATGAATTGTGGTTCAAGTATTCATCTAAAATTCAAAGTTGACCCACATCCAGTGTGATGCTTCACATTTAACCTAATTTTACTTATTTCTTCTCCTTCCATAAGTGCATCTTTTTATTTTTCTTGTTTCTGGTGCTAACTTTTAAACTGTTTTAGAAAAGTCAGTTCAAGGATGCTTCTACCAGACTATAAACCTAAAACGTATAATCAGGAAAGAGATTAATTTTATTTTGTTTTTGTTTTCTGTTGTGATGTTAGGGATATAAACCAGTGCTCATCTCTGTTATATCTCTACCAAAGAGCCAGTTCTCCAGGCCGTATTCGGTGGTTTAGTTTTGCATTAGGCCAGGCAATTTCACAACTGTTTCCTTCATTGTGATATGTTATTTCACTATTCTAATGAGCAAAATTCACTGTTATGTTAATATTATATTAAATGTTTAGAACCTCATCCTTAATTCAGTGTGCATTGACTTTTCTTGTCAAATAGTTATTTCCAAACTTGTGTAATGATTTTGCACTAAATAAGTGCAAATCTCTGGTAAGTAAAAGTTTCTCCCCCATGACTAGTCTCCAATCTCTTATCTCAGCCATAGAATGACTTCTTTCCATTGCTCTTTGGTGATTATTTATATAAAGTACCTCCAGTCATTATCAAACTCTTTCACTTCTTAATTTGCTTTTATTTCCTTGGTTTAGCACCAGGGTGAATTTTTGGTGAAACCTTGCTGCTTATTTTTTTCTCCTTTCTCTAAAATGCATGACTTTGAAAAGTTTTCCGTTCAGATTGCTTTTGTTATTTCTTGTCCTCTGAGGATTCTTTGCTCATACTAAGTGGGATCTAATATGTAAGGAGAAATTAATACAATTAATTAAATATTCTGTTCATTTTCTCAAAATAATATACACAGCTATATATTTTCCACTTAATTCTATTAAATGTCAGCATAAAAGTTGCATAATATTGATAGGGTTTTTTGGCACCCTGATAGGCATCTATCTCTGCTGATGCAGCAATCCAAATTAGACCAAATTAAGAAAAGGCCCTGTTTAATGAGTAAAGTGTTCCAGGTGATTCCAACCCTTCCAGCCCTGGAGAGGAGATAGGGATGAGAGATAGATAAGAATAGCCAAGTGTCTGTTTTCTGGAATGTTGCTATTATACCCTGTGGGAGTGGTCTTGAGCCTCTCTGGGGAAGGAACTGTATTTGGTGGGCTTTGAGGGGGCAGGTTTGGGGAGGAGCTGTGTTTGGATTGCTTTGAAGGCAGGGATGGGTTTGGGGAAAGAGATGGGGGAGGGGACTTGAGGTGGGTCTTCCACCAGAACATTCCAGGCTCTTTCGGTATAGGGATGTCAGGGTGCCAGGTATTGAGGGGGAACTCCCACAAAACAACTATATAAGGTCAAAATACACAATGTAAATGTATGAAATCTTCAAATATTTAATAAATTAATACTATTAAAACAATGGTACAGACTAGAGTCTATACTGTCTTGCATGTCGTGTTAAAAACAAAACTCATGAAATATTTTGTATAAATTAATTAATAACTTAGAAAATGTTGACAAATTAAAGGCAAAAATACATGCTTGCAGATACAATCTCATGGGTTTTCTATCTATCTCTCATACTGTTTATCTTATACTCAATAGATGACTGTGTTCCCAGCCATGCTTGTTCAGTATTCTTTATCTACCTACCAATGAGCTTTCTACTCTGTATATTTTCTCATTCTCTTGTACAAAGAAGTTTAGGACTTGCCTCAAAATGCACCTCATATAAAACACTATGTTCAAACCAAAAGGACTATCCCCACAGTGTTTCACATCCCATAAAAAAAAATCAGTATTCATTGAAGTAAGCAGTGGAACACTTTCTAAATATGAGGCAACTATATAATCCATATTTAACAAAATAAACTGAACTCTGCTCTGTAGAATGTTTCTTTGTAGAGCTACTGTAGTATAGTATGAACTTATGCCATGGTGAGAGAGAAAGAAAAGATGTTGCTGAGACACCATGCCTTGACTCTGAAGTTGTAACCTTCATAGTGTTTTTAATGTCAATCTCAGAGAAAATCTACTAAACAATTTTACGCAACTTTTAAGTGTATACACTATTCCCCATTGTCAGTCTCCATGGAATACTTCAATGAATCCAATATGCCTGAGGTATATTAAAATTTATTCAACAAATTAAGAGGCCACATTTAGACTTTTCTATTACTATCAAGAGCCCATTCAGATCAGTTGAGTCTCCTTTAAAGTATATATGAAGAGGAATTTAAAAGGAAAGAATATATTGCTTGTGATACCTCTGAAATACAAAAGGAAGATGGAAGGAGATGGACAAAATATGCTTCCCAAAAAGCAACACAATCTGATGACTCTTAAACAAAAATGGGGGAAAGGAGGAAAGACCATCAGATGGCAGCTCAAAAGGAGTTTTGACCAGGTGAACAAAGAGCTCTGGGGCAAGCACCATCATAGAAGAATTTCATCGTGTGTGGAAAACTAGACCATCATACTAGGTCATCAGTGCCTGGTGGCTACTTGCAAAAGCAATGAGAATAGTCTAAGTGTTGCAGAATATTTAATTAGTTAGGAGTTGAATGCCACCTAATTATTAAACACATACTGCAGTTGATCACAAAGTTCTTTGACACTGGGATGTTGTTATGTACACCTTAGGTAAAGTGCACTGTTCTGTTACATTTACCCATGTGCCTCAGGTTTCATGGACTTGCTTTTTAAAATATGTTTCTAGAACTAAAACTAAATGTCTTTTTTTAACAAGTAATTGGTGCCTTCCACCCAATTCACATCATGCTATTTATGTGATAAAATACAAATTCACATCATTCTAGTCATTGACAAAATATTTTTGCTTTTATACATTACTCTTAATATTTATATTTATCTGTATGTGTGTGCACATACCTGTGTGTGTGTGTGTGTGTGTGTGTGTGTGTGTGTGTGTGTGTGTGCATCCAGGTATCCACATAGGTTCATGTAGATCCCCTCAGAGATTGGAAGACGAAATCAGAACCTCTGGAGATAAAATTATAGTCATCTGTGAATGGATAACCAGATATGGATGCTCCTGATCTGGACCTCTGCCAGAGCAGGATGTGCACTGTGCACAGTGCTACTGTGCAAACTACATTTCCTCCAAACCATTGTAAGTTAATTCATCTTATCATCACCTGTGATATTATTCTTATAATAAAGTAAGGGAAATTACTTTTATAAAGGACCTCATTCTCATATATAAAGTAAAGCTTCATTTAATGTGACATATGAATATAATCTTACAGATGGGAATTTACAAGATGGGAACTTTATTCTCAGAGCTATCCATCTCTTGGATTGTTACTAAAATAAATATTTGACTAATTTATTCTTTTATGAAGTTTTGTAGTTTAATTAATCTGTAATCAATATTTATGCAATTTTCCAAATTAATTATGAACTATGGCATCTTTCTGTTACTTACAAAGGTATGTGTGATGGTTAGAAATAAAATGGCCCTTATAAGCTCATATATTTGAATGCTTGGTTGATGGAATTTTTGAGAAGTATCAAAAGGCATTAATGGTAGAGGTGTGTCACTAGGAGTAGGATTTGAGGTCAAAATGTCCTTAGCATTCAACTCTCTGTGTCTCCTGATTGTGTATCAAGAATATAGGCTTCTGCTATGAGACTGCCTTACCACTACCATGCTCCCCACCATGATGCTCATGGACTCACCCACTGCAAACTGTAAGTCCACATTAGATGCTTGGCTTTATTAGTTTCCTGGAACATGGGGTTTTGCCACAGCAAGAAGAAAGTAAGTGAGATCATATATCTTCTCAGTCAGAACTAGATTAACATTCATTTTTCTTTAATAGTGAGTACATGGAAGGTAAAACTCAAGTGCAAAAATCTAACCCTTTATTCTCTTCTCTATCCCACATGGTACAAAGGAAATGTTACAATCAGAAAATGTTAATAGCATATTCATTCAAGAAACCTAACTTATCAGATAAAAATTTTGCCAATATTGGATATATTGAAATAAAAACTGGGCCTCTACAGACCAATACAAACTTGCAAACATATGCTAAACACATATCAAATGTTATGATCCCCTCACCATCATGCCAGTATTATCACCCATCATAGAAAATTATCTGAGATCCATAAACTTGTCTGATGTTAATAGTTTGAGCTGTCAACATTTTATGGATGAATACAAATGTTCTACATTTCTCTAAATTTATTTCAGCCATCACTTGAATCTGCTTTCTAAATAAATCCATCAAATTAAAATCACATATTCTTGCCCAGTAAGTCCATCAATACTTCCTTTATAACTTTTTTTGTTACATCCTTTATTGTGAAATAGATACATGTTTTTCCTAGGGAGCAATGTCTATACTCATATTGAATTCCTGCCTCTATATTTTTGTAAACTAATGATTCTAGAGATTTGAAACTAACACTTAACTACTTGGTGTGTTGTATTTTACAACAAAAATATATTGATTTGAACCGGAGGGCAAACTCTCTCCATTGTATGATGACTGCCAAGATAGTTGATAGAGGCATAAGGAATTCATCAATATTCATTCAAATATGACTTTTCTTTTTCTATAAAATGTTCAAAATTACTGTGCATTAAAATGAATAACAAATGGAATATATTCTTATGCAGAATGTGTTCTCACTAGAATATTTTTGTATTCTCTTCACTTTATCACATATTTACATTAAAATGCTAAGGTGACACCATTATAAAACTAAGTATAAATAATTTTTCTGTAACTTTAAGATTAATTTTATAAATATATAACCAAATGCAACTGTTAAAAATTGCTGTTAGTTTTAAATAGAACATTATTTAGTGATCTGTGTGAACACTCAGCCTTATTTCATAGTTTGAGAAATGATAAAATTATTTCTGTGATAGGCTCTCTGGACTTAGGACTATTATATTATAAACTTAATTAAAATGCTTCTGTTAAAAGCCCTGTATTATTTATTTTGTTTTGACCACTGTGTTTGCCATTGAGATTCTAAAGTTAAATAAATCTGTCCATTCATTCAATAATGCACAGCCAACTTCAAGGATATATTTTGGTAACAAAATAACTTTCTAAAGATTTTGATAATTAGAAGAATCAATAATGCCTGAAATAAAGAGGTAGTTGAAAGTACTTGATTTGAAAATTTCTGTTTCTTAATTGAATTCTTGACATTTAAGATTAATATGATTTCTAATTAGAAAGAGCTCATAGTGTGGGAAATTGTTTTTCATTCAATGTTTATAAATTACAGCTGTTGTGATATTCTGGATCATGTATTCACATTGTATGAAAACAATACTAACATCAATTTAAATAACACTAATTTATGAACATTATCATAGTTATTGGACTATAACAAACATGGAGTATGTAGGCCAGGTTTGTCAAATAACAACTACATTTCCTATCATAATAATCTGGTGGAAAGTTTTATCTTTCTTTTCATTAAAACAATAGAAATGGATATCCTTTGATTTTAGTTCAAGATGTAAGGATACTTTCATACAAATATGTAAGTGGATAGAAGTTTGTGTAAGCTTAGTGAAATTTTTTCTTTGTAAAATAACACTAATATTTCCTTAATGTAATTATATGGCGTTTTTTTAATGTGTGTGTGTGTGTATGTAAACCATAAACAGTAATGTCTTCATTATACACCATAATAACAAACTTTCAGATATTTTAGTTCAAAATTTTAGACTATAGCTAAAGTTAAACACTAAAATCTTCATGCAAAGCCATTTCATCTCTCTCCTCTTCCTCCTCCTCCTCCTCCTCCTCCTCCTCCTCCCTTTTCTCCTCCTCAGCCTCCTTACTCTCTTATTTCTTTTTTGTTAACAACATCTTCTCATAATATCCAAAGTGGCTGCAAACTTCCTGTCTTTCTTTTTAGCTATGAAATTTTGGGTTTTCAAATGTGTTAAAACCATGGTCTCTATTATGCTTAGCTATGTTCCCTGTATTTCTGATCGCTCCAAGACCTTTATCATGAAGGGGTGTTGGATTATGTCAAATGCCTTTTCAGCATCTAGTGAGATGATCATGTGGTTTTTTTCCTTGAGTTTGTTTATATGGTGTATTACATTGACGGACTTTCGTATGTTGAACCACCCTTGCATCCCTGGGATGAAACCTACTTGATCATGTTGAATAATTGTTTTGATGTGTTCTTGGAGTCTGTTTGCCAGAATTTTATTGAGTATTTTCGCATCAATGTTCATGAGGGAGATCGGTCTGTAGTTCTCTTTCTTTGTTGCATCTTTATTTGGTTTAGGAATCAGGGTAATTGTAGCCTCATAAAAGGAGTT
Organism: Onychomys torridus; assembly: GCF_903995425.1. Lineage (NCBI taxonomy): Eukaryota > Metazoa > Chordata > Mammalia > Rodentia > Cricetidae > Onychomys > Onychomys torridus. The sequence continues at coordinate 53,121,131 of NC_050452.1, read as the reverse complement.
TGGTAATATGCCTTCTGCTTCTATTGTGTGGAACAATTTAAAGAGTATTGGTATTAAGTCTTCTTTGAAGATCTGGTAGAATTCTGCAGTGAAACCATCAGGTCCAGGGCTTTTTTTGGTTGGGAGAATTTTTATGTCTGATTCTATTTCCTGAGGGGTTATTGGACTGTCTAAATGGTTTATCTGGTCTTGATTTAACTTAGGTATGTGGTACCTATCCCGAAAATTATCCATTTCTTTTAGATTTCCCAGTTTTGTGGTGTAGAGGTTTTTGAAGTATGACCTGATGATTCTCTGGATTTCCTCATTGTCTGTTGTTATGTCCCCCTTTTCATTTCTGATTTTGTTAATTTGGATGCTCTCTCTCTATCTTTTGGTTAGTTTGGATAAGGGCTTGTCTATCTTGTTGATCTTCTCAAAGAACCAACGCTTTGTTTCATTAATCCTTTGGATTGTTCTCTTTGTTTCTATTTTATTGATTTCAGCTCTCAATTTGATAATTTCCTGGCGTCTGTTCCTCCCGGGAGACTTTGCTTCTTCCTGTTCAAGGGCTTTCAGGTGTGCTGTCAAGTCACTAGCATGAGATTTCTGCAGCTTCTTTATGTGGGCATTCAGTGCTATGAATTTCCCTCTTAGCACTGCTTTCATAGTATCCCATAAGTTTGGGTATGTGGTGTATTCATTTTCATTGATCTCTAGGAAGTCTTTAATTTCTTTCTTTATTTCTTCCTTAACCCATTGGTTACTCAGTTGAGCATTGTTCAGTTTCCATGAGATTGTAGGATTTCTGTAGTTTTTTTTTTTGGTTGTTGAAATCTAACTTTAAACCATGGTAATCTGATAGAACACAGGGGGTTATTCTAATTGTTTTGTATTTGTTGAGATTTGTTTTGTGGCCAAGTATGTGGTCGATTTTTGAGAAGGTTCCATGGGGTGCTGAGAAGAAGATATATTCTTTTTTGTTTGGGTGGAATGTTCTGTATATATCAATTAAGGTATGTACTCACTCATAGGAGGATACTAGGTGTAAAACAAAGATGACTAGACTGCTACACAACTCCAGGGAGGCTACCTAGAAAACAGGACCCTAGGAAAGACCCAAGGATCACCTAATGACAGAGAAATGGATGAGATCTACATGAAAAACCTGGATGACAGTGGGAGTAATGAAGGGCAAGATTTGAGGGAAAGAAAGCTTAGGGGATCAGGAGATCCCAGCTGGATCAAGAACAGAAAGGGAGAATGAGGAATAACAGAACATGATAAATGAAGACCACATGAGACCAGGAATAGGCAGAGTGTTTGAGAGGTCCCCAGAAATCCACAATGATATATCCTCTGTAGTCTGCTGGCAATGGTCAAGAGAAAGCCTGATCTGACCTAGTTTGGTGATCAGATGGCCAAACACCCTAACAGTGGTCTTGGAACTCTCATCCAATAACTGATGGAAGTGGATGCAGAGATCCTCAGCCAGGCCCCAGGTGGAGCTCCAGGTGTCCAACTGTTGAGAAAGAGGAGGGTCTGCAAGAGCATGAATTGTTGAATCCAAGATTGCAAAAATAACAGGGACAAATAGCCAAACGAATGGAAGCACATGAATTATGAACCAAGGGGTTTGGAGCCCCCAGCTGGATCACGCCTTCTGGATAAGTGAGACCATTGAATAGCTTGATCTGTTTGGGAGGCATCCAGTCTGTGGGACCAGGATCTGTCATTAGTGCATGAGCTGGCTGTTTGAAACCTTGGGCTTACACAGGGACACTTTGCTCAGCCTGGAAGGAGGTAATAGGACCTTCCTATACTGAATCTACTAGGTTTAAATGAATCCCCAGGGGTGCCTTGATTCTGGAGGACATGGGAATGGAGGGGAGGTGCTGGGGGGAAGGTGGGGGTGGGGGCGGGAGGCGGGAGGACAGGGGAACCCATGGCTAATGTATAAAATTTAAAACACACAACAATAAAGAAAAAAAATTATTTATTAAAAAAAACATGGTCTCCTTCATACACAAAACATACACAAGTACTTCATAACTGTTGCCCACATATTACTGCCATTTTTTCAATAAAATAAAAATATATAAGGATAGTCCCTATTCTCAATTCTTTAAAATAACAAGTGGAAATATCTGCAGTCACTTATGGTATTAGTTTAAAGATGATTTTTGAATTTGTTTTATTTTTGAAAAAATCCTTGAATGTATAGCATGAAATATATTATCTTCCTCCATTACTCCCTCTAATTCCTCCAATATCTCTCACACAGCTTTCATTCAACTCCAAGTTTGTTTATTTTTACTTTGTCATTGTTGTTGTTTTGATGACATACTAAGTGCAATTAGTGCTGTTCATAAGTTTATGGGTGTGGGACCATCCACTGGTTTGCAGTAACAGCACATCATCCTTGAGATTCCTTTCCTTGGCAGTGCTATTAGAAATCAATAGCTCCTCAGTAGTGAGTGTGGCCTGGCTATCATCTGCAACATCTACTCTGGGAATTTAGCTAATTTGACCTTGTTCAGGTCATTAGAGCAGCTTTGAGTTCATGTGTGGTTTTGGCAAATTCATATCCAGATGATATTTTATAGCATTCTTCTGCTGTTGCTTGCTTTTGCTCTTGGTCTCTTTTGTGGGGCCAGACCCCTAGCTCCCAAATAAATCACATCTGTAGGTTTATCCTTAAATATAAATGCCCACTCTTATCTTGGCTTATTTCTAGTCAGCTTTTCTTAACTTATTCTGTCTTCCATTTGCCTCTGGGCTTTTCTTTTTCTGTTCCTGTATACCTTTCTTTGTTTCTTATTCTGTGACTTGCTATGTAGCTGGGTGGCTGGCCCCTGATATCCTACTCTCTTTGTTCTCTCCACTCCCAAAAGGCCCTCATCTTTCGCCTTGCTCCCACTGAAAAGACCTTCTCCACCTTGCTCCTCCTACTACTTCCTGTCAGGTAGTTGTTGACTCAGCCTACTGTCCAGAGGCAAATTTTATTTAATCAAACAAATGCAACACATCTTTGCATCATTAAACAAATGTTGCAGAGATTAAACACTCCTCACTTTCCACTGGCTCTTATGTATGTATTTATGTATATTTAAAGTATATATAACCATGACATTTAGAATTTGTTTTCTCTTTTGGATATTAATAGTGGCTACTTTGAGTCTGTATTATGGTATTGTCACAATTTGTTCCTTCACAAGAGCATTCTGTGACTTATAAACTGAGATACCAATGTCTTACACAACAGATCCCCAAGACCTATGTCCATTCCAGGTGATAGATGCCCATTTTTTACATATAAACTTAAATATTTAGAAATTTTGCTGCCAATTTAAATTCCTATGATAAAAATATAAGATAATTTGAAAATATGTTCTTAAATTTTATTCTAATTTTAAACCAGATAGAACAAATCCTTAAGGCTTGACCTATGACAGTTTTATTTCATTTATCATTCATATGAAGATAAACTGACGTGAAATGTATAAAACTTATCTACAAAGTCAGAACTTATAAGTCTACTTCATCAGACTTTCAATTTCTGTTAATTTTCACTCCTTATGTGAACATTTATAAGCCTTCAAAATGGCTAGTTAAGGCAAGTCTGAGTAATGTATGTGTCCACTTATTCAGTTATTTGTTTTGAAGCTCAGATGTAAAATGTTGATTCATCAAGTGAATAAACAAAACAAGCAGAATAAAGATGTGGAGTTGTTTCAATCTCACAAAGCTTATACCTTCATTACAGAAATAGATGAAACATTAATTTAATTCATAGCATATTAGAATCGACCCTTTATGCCTTCAGAGTCTACTTTTGTGGATTCAGCTACCCACTGAATGTTGCTACTTGGCTGCTGACCTGGACTACCACATTCAGTCCAACACTGGTCATTTCTGTGCTGTATACATTGTACAGATGTTTTTGTCATTTTTCCAAACAGTTACTTGCATATCATTTTCTTTGTATTAGATATTACAGGTAACATGGAGACAATTTAAAGTACAGTAGAGGTTTTATGAAGGTTATATGAAAATACTGTTCCATTTCATGTACAGAATTTGAGCATCTATAGATTTTGGTATCTCTGAGGAGTCCTGGAAGCAATTGTCTTCAAATGTCAAGGAATAATTTTATTGTTGGTGAAAATTGCTAAGAGGATCACAAAAATTATTTCAAAATAATTTTTATGTTTCAAACATAAAGTATACTGTTTGAGAATGGTAGATTGAATATGGTTTTGTTTTACTAAAACAAGAAATAAAAAAGTGAATGGAGAATAATGACATAATAAAATCCTGCCCAAATCATATTCTACCAATAGAAGTCACCAAATACAGATAAAAAATTACTTGTGGGATGTGTATACTTTGAGATGGTTGGAGAATTAATAATATTCATGTGTGTCTTAGGAAACTTGAAAATACTGAAGCTCATCCCTATTGACTTTAAATGTTTGTCTCAGTGCATGCTAGGGGTTGTGAAACAGGCCATTGCCATATCCAGTGCCTTACATCCAGTTGACTGGACTGACAGCATAGATTCATACAGTAAGTGCACCTCTGTTTGACTTTTGCTGTGATCATGTCTGATGAGGATGCCAGTAGGTACTTTCTCTTCCCCGAGAACTTTGCGACACAAAGTTAGGATGAAGCTTTCTCAGAGCATGGGGACCACTCCAAGGAAAGCTATGGTGCTTTTGAATTGTAGGGAACAAGTTGAGTTTTATTGTTTTCATTAAGGAAGTCAAGGAAGCCATTATACATTAATTAATTATTATTAAATACAATTTCATAGTAGAAATGTAGATTTTTATTTCTGTAGCTACAACACAAACACCCACACACACATAATTTGTGTATATATGCTAATGTTAACAATATAGTTTTGTGTGTATATTTGTGACTGTTTACATGTACTTTGCCCTAATTCATTCTCTGTTTTAAAATACAATACCAAATGCCAGGTGAAGGCAAATTGAAGTGCTTCTTATATCTTGAAAAAAGACAGGGAAATCAAGGTTTATCACATATATGTGGTACAGTTCTGATCCCAACAAACTGTAAGGTATGGTAAGGAATACCATGAAAGACAAAGTGTTTTACTCCCCTGTGATATTAATTCTCTGGAATGGCCCAGTCCCATTATGACATTAATCTACCCATGAGCAGAAACATCTCTGTGGTGGTATTGTGTTCTTCAAAATATTGTACAGGCTAATAAACTTATCTGGGGTCAGAGAACAGGACAGCCACAATATTAAACATGAGGATAGGCAGTGGTAGCACACGCCTTTAGTCCTACTTCCAGAGACAGAAATCCCTGTGGATCTCTGTGAGTTCAAGGCCACATTGGATACAGCCAAGCATGGTGACACATGCCTTTATTCCCATGGAGTGATAGTAAAAAGTAGAAAGTTATATAAGTTGTGAAGGCCAGAAACTAGAAGCATTTGGCTGGTTAAGCATTCAGGCTTTGGAGCAGCACAGTTCATGTGGATGAGGACTCAGAATCTTCCAGTCTGAGGAAATAAGACCAGCTGAGGAACTGGCGAGGTGAGGTAGCTGTGGCTTGTTCTGTCTCTCTGATCTTCCAGCATTCACCCAATAACTGGCCTCAGGTTTGTTCTTATTAATAAGACCTATTAAAATTCCTGCTACACATCTCCCTTCAAGCACATGAACAAACACAAACAGGGTCCTCTCTAGATATTGTAGAGTGAAAGAATCTATCCCTCTTTCTGCTGTTCGACTTTGCATTTGTATCATTGAGCTCCACCTCTAGGTGGTGGTGTTGCCTGGCAGGCTCATCCCACACCTGAAGTCAGGGTGCAGCTGCAGTGTATCCTCTTTCTTGATGTTGTAGAGAGTAGATACAGGAAGTGCTGAATTATTAGTGAAACAAATTTTACTGTTAGTATATTTAAATGGGAAGCAAGATACAATAAATATATGTTAGTAAAAATGTTTGCAGGGTGTTGTGTTAGAATACTTTAAAAAATTGAAAAAAAAATTAAAACTGAAAACTATTCAGCTTTATATAGAAGCAAGTAAATAAGAATTAGAAAAGACAACAGCAAACCAAGATATTTCTCAGTTATATTGACAATACCATCTTTTTATTGTCCTAAGGACTATCACATTCTGAAGTAAAAATTTGATTACTATCTAGTATCAGAGGAATAATAAAGAAAGTCACAAACAGACTTAGCACACAGTCTCAACAATATTGATTATTCCTTGAGCCATAATAATATCTAAAAGCTATCAGCAGGATGGATTCTGAGAGGAATGTTTTTAAATCAATAGGAGCTCAACTTGTCAAATTCATCTTTGTGAGAATAAGGTTAATAGTTCCTGAGGGTTTTTTAAGCCATTTATTTTGATGCATCCAACACAGCTTTAGAAAAATGCATGTTTTATGTAATTATTAATCTAGTCTAGTCAGGGTTACAGTTAACACACATTCTAGGAGAAGGCTGGCAGATTATATGAGAGCATCAGTGTTTACCAGGGGCTTGCAGTTTGAATAAAATAAATACCTTCTAATCAAAACATTCTAGCAATCTTTGAGTGAAATTGTCAAAGCATTTAGTAGTGGACCTTTTAAGTATGGAAATAATAGATATTAAATGAATTTAAAATTTTAACAATAGAAATATCATTGACTCATCTTCAAAAAACATTATAATGAATTTACCTTTACTATATTGAATTTGGAGCTGAATTTTTAATCAGAATAGTTCAAATTAATTATATTTATTTTCTAATGATACATATTATTCAAAAACATATAACTAAGAATTTAATGTTGTATTTTTTCAGTTATATTTATATTTTTAGAGAATCACTTAGAATTTATTTTTATTATATTCATCCTATCCACAACTTCTTCCAGGTCTACCCTCCATTCCATATAGACTCAACTTTATATTCTTATCTTAAATATTTTTCAAATAAAATATAGACAAATTACTTGAGTCCAGTTCATTGGAGTATATTTCACCTACCTCAAGATACATCTTTAAAGAAAACTGTCTCTCCCTGTCACAGTTATCAGTCAATCATCAATAGATCATTAATTAGTATTGACACTTCCTGTCTATCTCCATGCAGTGCTTGGCTTTTGTCTGACATGACTTTGTGAAAGTCTTATACACATTATCACAACTGCTGACAGTTCATGCATTCAAATGCCCTGTTATTTTTTGAGAACACTGGTTGTAGTCATCCACTGCCTGTGGTACTTGCATTCAGTCTTTCTGTCTCTTCTTCCACAAGTATCCCAGAGTCTTTGGGTGTCATATATAGTGCCCACAGAGGACTGAGCTCCACAGTCCCTTATTTTCTTCACTTGACTAGTATTTTTATGTCTTAATTGATACTCAGTGTGAAAAAGAGCTTCTATGATGAGTGTTAAGAGATCCACTAACCTATGAATATAGTGATTAATCAATAGGGTTTTAATTATATGTCTGTTTAATAGAATAAGTAATAGTAGTAAGTTCTCCACAAGGGCCTACCACTTAACAAAGTTGCAGGTTCATGGCACTAATAAGGGGAATGAGATCTCATCTTGTGGAATGAGATCTCTTCATAAAGAATTTCATTTTTAAAAAAAGATCAAATTTTAATTACATCAATCAAGACATGTAGTTTAATGTACATATTTCTGCTGTGGATGCTTGATAAATAAAACACTGATTTGCCAGTACCCATGCAGGAAGTATAGGAGGGACAAAGAGAGAGAAGTCTGGGAAGTGGAAGACAGAGGTGGAGAGATGCTGCAAAATGTAAGGTACCCTACTGGTAAGCCATGAGCCACATGGCAACTTATAGACTAATAGATAAGGGTTAATTAGAGATATAGGAACTAGATATCAAAAAGCCTGAGCCATTAGGCCAAACAGTTTAAATAATATAAGTGTCTGTGTGTTTCTTTTATTGAACTGCCAGGACTTGGCAGGAGCTGGATAGAAAAACTCCAGCTATATATTTCTTTATAGCTGAATTTACATATCATGTGTTATTATACCTTAATCCTTTCCAAAAATCCTAGCTGTCATCATTTGCCTATTTCAGACAAGATTAATCACTCTTTAGATAATGTGATACATTATGAAGTCAATTTTTTCCTCAGAATTTATTTGTTTGCTGTTTACTTTTTAAAATTATCATACTGAAACATGAAAAATTATATACTGGGCAGTAACTAGAGCATCTGTGAATTTTGCTATGTTTCACAAAAATAAGCTTTTGATAATATAGTTCATTGTTTCTTCTTGAAATTTAGTTTTGTCTGTGGGACACAAAAACATTTTATTAACAGAGCATTGATCTGGAATTATGTAATAAATGATCATTTACTATAATGTGTCTAGGAAAGCAGGTCTGTGTATGTTCCCTTATTCTACTCCATCGCAAAATTATATTGCCAAATAAATTCATGATACTATGTATAGTATACTTTCATTTTGGAGACCCAATTTCAGTACTTGTAAAGTTTGTTTCCTGGTGCTGATTACTTGAAAATACACCTTTCTACATATTGAAGGAGAGAAGCTACAGAAATCATATTTTAATATCAAATTCTACAGTATTTTACCATAAAATCAAGTTTAAATTTATTTACTTTAGACATGATATTGAATTTAAAATGAGGGGAAATAGTGGCATGGCATTGAAGTTTTATGACTCCACAATTGATATTAGGAGAAAATAATATGCAAGACACTTGCTATAGGGTAAACCATGGGACTATCATCACAAGAGAAATATTTTTTTTTATTAATTATGTACAATAAAAAAGTGGTATCCCTATTTGTAAGGGTTTATGAGTCAACCATCATGTCTTCATCTAATTGCATTTCAAACACACACACACACACACACACACACACACACACACACACACACACATATATATATTCAATTCACAAATAGAGATTTATACTCACCCATATACAAACATACATTCACACATGTACTCATATGTACACTCAGATGCACATTCATTCTGTCACATACACATATACACTTTCACACAAACACATACATGAACTGTTTTTGATCTTTGATCTTTGGTCTTTTAGGGGCCCACCACCCAGCTCACAAATAAACCAACATAGAAGCTTATTCTTAATTGTAAATGCTTTGCTTTAGCTTGGTTCATTTCTAGCCAGCTTTTCTTAACCAATTATCCCCATCTATCATTTGCCTCTGTGCTTCTATATTTCTCTATACCTTGTATTTCCTTCTTACTCCATGTTTGACTGGGTGGCTTGTTGGATGGCCCTGAAGCCCTCTTCTCTTTTTTCTCTAGCTTTCTTCCTTTTTCCCTGAATTTCTCCTTCTATTTATTCTTTCTGCCTACTAAATCCCACCTATTCTTTCTGCTGCCTCACTATTGAATATTCAGCTCTTTTTTTAGACCATCAGGTGTTTTACACAGGCAACATAACACAGCTACAAAGAGTTTAACAAATGCAACATAAAAGAATACAACAATTCTTTCTATCATTAAACAAATGTTCCATAGCATAAACAAACATAACACATCTTAAAATAATATTCTGTAACTACGTACATACCCTTATTATCACCTAGAGATCTGGATTGGCTTTGCTTCCTCTATTGTTAATTAAAAGATAGATTAAAAACTCAAATCAACTAATATCATGGAAAAAATCTCATATACAGTCAAGAGTATAAAAAGATGAAATGTACTGTCATTAAAGGTGAGGCAAAACACATTCAAAAAAGCACAGAGAGAACGACACTGTGAAATAGTTTATGGGGACTCTGGTTGCCTTAAGTCCATACTCTTCTGGAGGGCATGTGAGTTTATGGCCTTTAGTGGCCTGGAATAGGATCTACCTTCCTTAATTTATTTAGGTAAATTGTGACATATTAAGGGAAGCTGTCAGGACCAAAGATTTGAGTAAACATATCCATGTCTGGCTTTGAATTTATCAGACAAGCTGAACTAGCATGCAGGAGGAGAAAAAGGTTCAACTGAAGGAAGAATCATGCCACACCACTATCTCTGGTTTCCAGGTCATTGTCACAGCACTGGGAGGTGAATATTTATCTATAGCCCCCTATTCATATCTGTCTGCCTTTCCGGGATATGTCTAACTCTTAGTTCTTCATACTTACACACACACACACACACACACACACACACACACACACACACACACACACACAAAAGCATACAGATGCATATAGGCATGACACAGCTCTACTGATTTGGCAGGTTAAATCATGGTTACAGTTTGTCTCACATGGTGAATGGAAAGCCTACATCTGAGTTTTGTTGCTAATCTTGGTTTCTCAATTTCAAAATCATTTCACCTCCTATTGATTTTTAAAGTAGAGAGAAGAAATAAATCAACTTTATCTATGACTCTCAGAATCCTATGGTTTTGATAAGGTCAAAAAAAGGCTAATGTTCATTTCTTAGGATGAATATGTCCAATATCCTTAAACTTCTCTTATATAGCATCATTGATTCCGAAACACTGTGTGCCCTGTTCCCTCAAGGGTAATTATGCCTCTAAGTGGCTGTATGACAAACCGTGTTTTACAGCATGTTTCAGACATGTCCAGAGCCATGCACAAATGACTTTGCTTTAGAAGCATGAACAGTTATCACTCAGCTTTAGTCCACAGGTGAACTATATTGCAGCTGCAATATAATTTCATCTGTCAATGCTTTTAGCTTTAGCTTTTTTTTTTTTTTTAGCTGAAATTCATGGATTTATTTGTCTAATCTGCCAGGTTACGATTTTCCTTCTGAGGACAAGGCACCATTTTCTTATTTTTTTCATTTTTTTTCACCATCATCATCATGAACATCATCATCATTAAATGGTTGCTAAAATCAAATAATAAATTTTGGGAACAGATACTTACATTAGGATAAAACATCATAAAACTGCTCACCTACCAGGGATGTATCCTAAGCCTATTGCCAGGGGGCTCCTTAAGCAGATCAGGATTAACAACTGTCTTGAATTTGCAGAGGGCCTAGTCCAGTCCCATGGAGGCTCCATGGCTGTTGGTCTAAAGTTCATGAGTTCTCATTAGTTTGGTTTGATTGTCTCTACAAGTTTCCCCAACACAAACTTGAGGCCCCTTCCTCATAGAAACTCTCTTCTTTCTCTTAACCTGAACTCCTGAACTCCTGGAGCTCCACCTGCTCTGTGGCTGTGGATCTCTGCATCTGCTTCCATTAGCTAGTGGAAAAAGGCTCCATGATGACATTTAGTGTATCCAGTGATCTGATTACTGGGGTAAGCCAGTTCAGGCACCCTCTCCACTATTGATCACTGTTTAAGCTGGGGTCATCCTTGTGGATTCCTGGGAATTTCTCTAGCATATAGTTTCTCCCTATCCCCATGATGTCTCCCTCTATCATGGGATCTCTTTCATTGTTCTCCCACTCCATCATTGTTCTATCTCGACCATCCCGCACTTTTATTTCCTCATCCCCCCAACCCCAGTCCTCCATTTTCTACCTCATGCCCAATTTAATCATGGAGATCTCATATACCTATGGTGGGGCACCTTTCACTGTCTTGATGCAGTGGGAGGGGCTTGGACCTGGTTCTACTGAATGTACCAGGCTCTGCTGACTCCCCATGAGAGGCCTTAACTTGTTGGAGGAGGGAATGAGGGGTGTGTTGGTGGGAGCTGGAGGAGGGAAGAGATGGAGATCTGTATGTGGTATGCAAAATTTAATTATTTAAAAAAGAATAAAATTTATAAAAATATATGATAGGCCATAAAATGTCATAACTCAAAAAAGCATTTAAAATACAATATAATGCACACTATAGACCTGTACTCATCTAGAAGTCACATGGTATATAAATTTACATGTAATCTATTAAATTTTGTATTTCATTTGCCTTGGTACTCAATATACTTCTATAAATTATATAATTAATAAAAATTAAAGTAGAATTATAACTTAACTAGGAACAATGTTTTACTGCTTCTCATTATCAAGATGAATTGCCATTTATCTAGGTATTGCTGGAAGTCACATGGAATTGCTAGGGTATAGTTGAATGCTTGACTGTAAATATCAGCTCCAGTGTAAGACAAGATATTCAATCAGAAACCACTGTCAATTCTAAGAAAAAAAAATCCAATTTTAAAGTGATGGACAACTTATTGGCATCTAAGTAAATACCCTTAGAGATTATCTAATTTTAATTTTCCAAATTGCAACAATAAGATGAATAACAAATAAGCATGTGCTAAGAATTTTCTTACAATTCTCTTGGTGGACTATCCCTATATTCTGCTTTCAGTAACCTTGCAACCCTGTAAAATTGAAGAGAGGAGATACAATGATAAGAAACATTTTTGCTAAAATGAGATGATGAGGTTTTATTTTTACCTCATCAAGTTTTATTTAATTGCATACACAATTTGAGATTCAGTTTCAGCTAACTAGAAAATCTTCTTGACTGGGCCCCAATACCTAGTTTTATAATTATTTTGATAAATACACAAACCCAATGTGGCTCACTACTTACCAGTTATGTGCAAGTAGCTCTTTGAAAGAGGGCATTAAAATAGGACAGTTGAGGGGCAGAACCCACTAAAAAGTTCTTTTTAGCAAAAAAAAAAAAAAAATCACAAAATGAAGATAAAGGTATGGGACCAATTAAATAAACTTTGTACCATTACAAGTTGCTGACATCAATCCTAAAGTATGAATATCTTAGTTTATTACTGAACCCCTTAATAAATATATAACATTAATTTCAGTTTGTATTTATCTGTAGTAGCATGAATCTTAAAGGGTCTTATTAATAAAACAAACTCAGGGCCTGGTATCAGGGTGACCGCTGGTCAGAGAAGCAAAACAAGCCACAGCTTCCTCACCTCAACAATTCCTCACCTGATCCTGTTTCCTCAGACTGGAAGCATCTCAGTCCTCATCCCGAATGAATTTCAGCTGAACTGTCCTGCTCAAATCCTAAAAGCTTAACTAGCCAAATGCTTCTAGTTTCTGGTCCTCATGCCTTATATATCTTTCTGCTTTCTGCCATCACTCTCTGGGATTAAACGCTCACTTTCTGGGATTAAAGGCATGAGTCACCATGCTTGGCTGTATCCTTGAACACACAGAGATCCAGGTAGATCTCTGCCTCTGGAATCCTAGGATTAAAGGCGTGTGCTATCACAGCCTAACCTCTATGTTTAATATTGTGGCTGTTCTGTCTCTGACCCCAGATAAGTTTATTAGAGTACACAATATTTTGGGGAACACAATACCACCACAATCTGTAACTTACATATATAGAGAAACCTTTTAATTAACATATTTATTATGTGGTGCTAGATTTCAAACAGATTTCTTCCTATAAACCATGCATATTTACCACATTCAGCCACAGTGCTTTTAACTTTCTCTCTCCTATTCATTACCCTCTTGACTCTTCACCTTTATTTTTCTAGTCTCTCTTCTGCGTTATTGTCAATTAAGATGTGTCAAACAGAATAAAACTTCAGGACATCCTTTGGAGTACAGTTGTTGTCATCATTGACTCTTTATCCTTCAATCTTCTAGGTTCTCATGCAATGTGAGTCTTGAAGAGGAACTAGAACTTAAGTATCCTTAATTTATAGCTGATACAGAGTTTCCTGATGCCTGTAGTTCACTGTTTTACCAATTGATTTTTCTCTTTATTCCTGAAGCAGGGTGCAAAGAAACACTATGAGAATAAACAGCTTGTCTTCTAATATACAAAGGGCATTCTGCAGTACAATGATAGCTATTCTTCTCTGGATTACATTTTAGTGATTAGGTTTCTTCCTGGCATCTACCTGCTGTGGAATAATCCTCTTATACACTGTAAAGATTTGCTACTGGAATTGGTTTAATAAAATGCTGATCAGTCAGTAGCCAGGCAGGGAAGATTAGGCAAGGCGACCAAACTAAGAATGTTGGGAAGAGGAAAAATGGAGTCAGGAGATGTCAGCCAGATACGGAGGAAGCAAGATGAGAATGTCATACTGAGAAAAGGTACAAAGCCATGTGGCTAAACATAGATATAAATTATGGGTTAATTTAAGTGTAACAGTTAGTTAATAATAAGCCTGAAACATTGGGCAAATATTTATAATTAATTTAAGCCACTGTGCGGTAATTTAAGAAGTGGCTGCTGGATATTTGGGAGTTGCTGATGGGGCAGAAACTTCAGTTTACATATATCCTTGTCTTTCATTCATCTTCTTACAATTCCAAGGAATACACTATGTCACAGAGAAGAATGTTTGGTCAATATTTGGAGGAGTTAGCTTTTCACATTGTGCCCAGTCAGGAATAAGACAAGGGTGAATTCTTATAGTCAACTTGCTTTTTCCTTTTATTCAGCCTATGGAGTGATGCTGCTCACAGTTAAGGTGGGCTTTCTCAAACCCTCACAGACATGACTGGCTGATGTTTGTGTCCTTTGTAATTCTGACAAGTAGACACAATTAGCAATCACAGTCCCTTGTTCTTAAAAACATAAATTTTCTAGGATTAAATTGAATGATTTGGTTGAAGCAAGGCTATTAAAATTCAGGCAGTGAACTTAAAGATTATTATGAATATGCTTCTGAACCTACATATTTCTCTTGGAAAAACTTACCTGTGTTACTCCAGAAAGGCCTCTTTTCTATATGAGATTGTTGTATATTCAGATAAGGTGTCTGGAAAACACTTTTCAACTGAGAAAACAATAAACAAAGACCAAATTGAAATCAAAATACTTAAAATGTCATGTTCAAGTTACAGGCATGAGAGTATACATTGAAGAAAGAGCAACAGTATCAACAACAATGATAACACAACAGGAAAGAATGTAGAGGAAGTTCAAGTAGATAATTAATCAGGAGGATAACCATACCCCTCAGCTGACCTCCGTTCCTTTAAACACACATTCCTTTTATAATTGCATAGTTATTTTGTGCCACTTATAGTTCTGCTTTATTATGTGTGATGATATTTTGTGTATGATCTAACAAGCAAATCTTATCTGAAGATCAGAGAGCAAAGTCAGCCAATAGTAAGCCATAAAAGCCAGGGAGTGGTGGTAACACACCTTTAATCCCACCACTTGGGATCTCTTGCCTTTGCTTCCAGTACTTGGGATGTTGAGACAGCAAGTGTGGTATGGCTGGGCAGAGAAAGGAATATCAGGCCGGAGGAGACAGGAGCTCAGGTCCTATAGGCTGAGAAGTTGGTGAGCTGAAAGGTGGCTGTGCTTGTTCCTTTGCTCTCTGAGCTTTCAGCATTTACCCTGATATCTAGATCAATGTGTTGTTTGTTTGTTTGTTTGTTTGTTTTGGTTGTGAAGATCAAGTACAATTTATGGTACAATTTTCCAATAATTATTGTCAACTTGGTAAGACAGTTTTGTAGACATGAAAGTCATTGAAGACATTAAGGATGGACCTTACCTTAGGTTTCCTAGGATAAACTTGGAAGAATATGCTCTCTTTGGGGTCAACTAATCATTTAAAAGGACACAATCATCAGAGCTGTTGGTCTGAAGCATCTACATTTAAACTTGGGCCTTGGGAAGAGAATTGACATTCTAAGCTACTCAAACAATGTTGCCTCTTTTTAAGAGATAATGCAGCTTGGTCAGGAGTCTATCATTTTCCTGGCTCCAATTTAATTGAACATGCTAACAATATGGGAGGACTAACTATCCGTTAAGGAGATAATACACTTACCTTTCCACAGAGGTCCTTTATTGGTGATCCAATAATGGAGCTCTCAAGGAACAGATGACAGACACTCTTCCAGCCAAACTGCCCATGCTTAGACATCCTAAGGAAAGTGTTACTTTTCCTTTCCTTACTTCTATGTACTTTTTTCTTTCTGGTACCGGGCAAAGCCTGGGCACGCTGTTAGAAGCACTGTGACTTTTCCCCCTCTTTCTCTGTAGCCCTTTTTCCACTTTATCTTGTTGCTGTTTGTCAAATTGCATTGCAAAAGGCAAGGCTTTCTCTCTATATCTCTTCTTTGTTTTCCTCCTTAAGGCAGCAGACAGGTTAGTACCTTGCCAACTCTCTTAAACTCTAATAAATTTCTCCCCATGTTCCTTCTAAATTCATTTTAAAATATTTTAACAAAACTATGAACCTAAACTGGAAATTTTGTGTCTCCATTAACAAAGGAGCATCAAATGATCAAACCAAGAGTACTTACTGCTGACATACTACTACATGAGAGTCATGAACAGATGGGAAATATTAAAAGGAAAAATATATGAAAAAAATGTATGTTTAGAAACATCAGTCTAAAATACCACACATCCTGCGCCAAGTTTCTTCATATTTTAAATTACAGTGTATTTATTCAGATGTTGTAGCTTGCTGTCCTGGGGTTGTGATAAAAGTTTTCCCAACTATCTTCCAGAAATTTTGACTTAAGATGAAATGTACCAACATGTGGGGAAAAAGAGATCAAAATATCCCTTTAATTTTCATTAGATTACAAGTAGCAATTAAGGTATTTATCATTCTTAGCAAAATTAACCTGCCATTATATTAGTTTTCTCTTTGACACCAAGAAAAAGCATGCCAATTGGTTATTCAAAACCAAAAAGTCATCCCTAAAAAACATACATGCAAATACACTATATAGAAGGAGTAGGTTTAATTTATGAATATTATATATGAATGAACACATATGTTTAGATACATATATATGCAACAAAGTTAATGAAAAAGGGAGATGGTAAAGTCGAAAGAGAGGAAGGAGGGGCACAAGGGAGGGATTACAGAAAGTAAAGGGCAGAAGAAAATAATTATATTAACATCTTAAAAAGTGAATTAACATTTAAAAATAATATCAACATATTTTGTTGTCTTCAGAAACTTAAATATTCTTGACACCTGCAATATTTCCATGCAATGTCCACAGTGGGGGATAATAATGGTTGATTGTAACTCATTGACTTATTTCAAGTCAAAGAGAATCCACATGGTGATGAATAAACTCAGTTCTATGAAAATGACAGGAGAAATCACGTTACTGACAGTGCAGCTAACCACATCCACACTTGAGATTAAAAACAAAATAACTTGTCACTTGTCACTGTCGGCAGCTCCAATTTCTCACCTCTTCACCTCCCAAACTAAACATGACAAGGTTGATGAACAGTTTCCTCATTTCTATAGGCTTCATGTTGGAATTCAGTGTCAGCTACAGTCCTTTCAGCAGCCAGGGCTTAGCTTAGAGTTGGACTGTACATCTCTTGAGTGTCAATTGTCTCTATAACAATTTCCCACAATGTGTGTAACCCATCAGCAACCAGCTTCTACTTAATGTGCTGACATCATTTTCTTACACTTTGCAGTAAAACAAAACTTGGGATTTCCTAGGTAAAAATGCTATCTTCAGCATGATTGACCTAATTGTGAGGAGTTTCTTCTTATCATCTTACATTTCTTCTGGGAAGAGGAAGTGTCAAAAATCTCTATAGCAATTCACCCAACTATCTTCATTATAGGCATCATTTTTATCTCCTCTAAGATGCTCTCATAAAGAAAACTGTTGTGATTGAGGAGTTATAGAAAATGAACACTTTGAAGTCCATAATATGGACATACATTACAAATGGAAAAGAAGAAAAAAAAAAGGATGGGAAGGATGAAGAAAGGAAATAAGGAAGGAGAGAAAGAACAAAGCCAGAGAAAAATAAAGGAGACAAGTAATGATGTATCTAAGGAGGGGTAAATTATTTCATTTTTAACTTTTTTTTCCAACTGGATTCTTTAGCTCCAAAATGATTTGATCTAGCGTCTGCTCTCATAGTGAGGTCATCCATATTTTAACTTTAATAATTATTAGTCTGGTAGATAGGAAACACTTCTTTGAGTAAACATTGGAGAAACCAGGATTGTCAATCACATGGACCTGTGTTCTTCAATAGAAAGAAATGAATGATTCCTGGTCACCTGGATTGCCAGAATAAATGTGGTCAGATAACCTGGTGATAATTTGCTATTCTATTAGGAGCCAACCTCCACCTGAATTCCCACAATATCCTGAGACTTTTTTAGGCCCTAACCCTTTGATATATATATATATCAAAAGAAGGAGGAGGAGGAAGAAGAGAAGGAGAAGAAGAAGAAGAAGAAGAAGAAGAAGAAGAAGAAGAAGAAGAAGAAGAAGAAGAAGAAGAAGTCAGGGTCAGACCCTGGATGTTTTGACTCAGTGCCTACAGATATGGTATTGACTCAAGTTTTATTTTTCATTTGTGTAGATCATCTTTTTGCTGACTGTGAGCTTGGCAGGGTACTGGACAGGTAGAGGCACAGTTCTAGCTCTCAAGGGATGCTCCATAGCAAACAAATTTCAAAATCATATCTCTGTTCACATCTACTATTGGAAGTCTACTTAAAGCATCTAGGGGTGTCCAACTTTTCACAATCAAGAAAGAAAATTACAGAGTTCTACAATCAGTACAAAGTTATTTCAGTGAAGCTGGAGATGGGTGCATGGACAGAGTGCCTACTCTGAAGGTGTGAGGAGACAAGGTACAGAACCTACCATCCACATAAAAACTCAAACATGTCTATGTGCCTGTAAGCCTAGCATTAGGGAATTGGGGGACAGGACAGGAGAATGTCTTTAACTTCCTGGCTGTCAGCTCATCGCTAGCTTTTGTGAGAGACCATTGTTGAAACAATGAACATTAAAAGAATAAGACACTGGACATCATTTTATGGCCTTCAGAAGACTAGAAGCACATATGCTTATGTGTATAAAGACATATAAACACAAAAGATACTCTAGCTACATTTTGGTTAGGTAGTTTGCCTATATAGCCCTGGCTGACTTAGAACTATGTGAGTTCTAAGCTAGCCTCAAACTCACAGATATCAGTCTGCCTATACCACCAGAGATGCTACTATGCCCAGTCTTCTGGATACTATTATAACTCCTATTTTATCTTAATTCTGATAAAGACACTACTTCTCTATTTTCTTTGTTGAGATTGAGTTCTTGTTGAAACTAAATTTAGGCCCAAGTAAAAAGAAAACACATCCATTCTTATAATCTCTAAAACCTATTA
Organism: Onychomys torridus; assembly: GCF_903995425.1. Classification (NCBI taxonomy): domain Eukaryota; kingdom Metazoa; phylum Chordata; class Mammalia; order Rodentia; family Cricetidae; genus Onychomys; species Onychomys torridus. The sequence continues at coordinate 53,102,034 of NC_050452.1, read as the reverse complement.
TTTTTTTTTTAATTCAAGAGACTAAGGCCTACTCTGAATTACCACAATGGCTCCATGAGTTGATGTCTAGTCTCACCATGCTATTCATTTTCAATATGAATGTTTAAATTATAGGTGGTTGGCAATTTCATATTTATAAGTTATTTCTCTCTATAACAACATTCTCCGAACCCAGCTGTGTGGTTAGTTACATTTAAACCTCATTTTATTAGAGCCAATGAACCAATACTTGGTTCTGAGTAATATCTGATAATCTAATTTACCTTAATGCTTTGATGTTTTATATAATTAATTAGATAAATTAATAGCCATTACACAAAACAGAATTTGGTAGAAGCTCCAAATCACTTTATAACTGGGAATTTAGAAAGTGAAAAGGGAGACAACAATGAAATAACTTATTTTCCACCAGAGCTTTGAAGGAGGTAAGAGTCACTTTCTGCTCCTCCCAAATTTGATAAAACTTTGTTAACTAACATGGGATTTATCTTGTAAAATTTTCCATACTTTTTTGAGGAAAAAAATGTGTTCTTGAGTTATCAAATGAAAACATCTGCACATCTCTATGTATAGTATACAATGGTATCATTAGGCTATGTCCTGATTGACTTTCTGCTTAGATCTTAAAAATGGAAATGTCCATACATAAGACTTTTGCATAAGAGCGACACATAATCAACAGGGTGAAAAGTAAAACACTTTAATAAAAGAAATATTTGTAAAGCACATTTCTGAGGAGGAAGTTGTGTCTTTCTATCTGTCTATAATATCAAGGCAATTTGAAGCCATGTAAAACAAATGAACAACAACAAAACAAGCAAACATTAGGGACAGTGATTTACAAATGACAAGAAAGTACATAGGCATTTATCAAAGAGAGGAAATAATGAAATTTAGCCAACAGATCAGGAGAGGGGCTTCAGGATCAATTGATTCTCTAGAAAAATCAAATAATAACCACAATGAGATGTCACTGCATATTTGATAGAATGTCTTATATATTAAAATACTATCAAATGCTGATAACATTAAGAAAAGAAGATTTATATATTGTTTATGTAATTGTAAATGGTACACTGAGCAAAACATAATGTCAGTGGAAAAAAGTACAAGCAGAACTAATGTAAGATCTAGAAATACCATTTTTGGGACACCTTGCAAAGGGAATTAAATTTGTATATGGGGGGAATCATCTATAAATCTAAACTTGTGCAACACAATTCACAATCATTAAGATAGGAAAACAACATAAATGTCCATTACCAGATGACCAGATAAAGAAGCATAATGGAGAGAATGAAGAACAATAGATTTGTGATCTCAATTTTAAGTGGAATCTAAATGAGCCACAATCACAGAAGGACAGAACTAAAAGGTGCTTGCCAAATACTAGTGGTTGGGAAAATGGAAAGAAGCTGGTCTGTTGTTTAGTTATGTGGAGTGAGTGTATTCTAAAGTAACTCTAGTTTTAAAGGATAGCACTTTATTATTGAAGAGAATTGGGCTTAAGTGTCTAACTACACACAAAGGAAGCTTAAGCATTACATTGAGGACTATAGGTATTTTATTGTGGCAATCATTTTATAATGTGTAGACCCATAAGGACATTAAGTTATATGTACAACATTTACACATATTTTATGTTTCCTCATATCTTAGTAAAGATAGAGGAGGAGGGGGAAGCAACACAGATCCTTGATAATTTTTTATAATGCTTGTTGTCTTAGAAAAAATAGAAAAATGAAAAAACTGCAATGAATAAAACATTATGAAAAGAAAAATCAGACAATTCCATATTAAAAAAACAAACAAACAAACAGTGACAGTATCTTAAATCTACCATAGAATGCAAAAGTTTTTTTTTTTTTAATTGCAAAAGCATACTTGTATAACTCTTGGAATTTGATGCCTCCAAATGCCCCTAGAGTATTTGAGGAAAACACACCATGTCATGTGGAATATGAGAGTCAATTTTGTAGTAGAAAGTAGGGAGAGGGATGAACATCTCCTGCTTTCATTAGATCTAGAAACTATGGTTTTAGATAACTTCAGAGTGAGAGGTAAGCCAGATTGTTTATTTTTAGACCTCCCTGCTCCAGGTTTAGTGAGAGGTGTAGCTAGAGTTTTCTCTCTGGGTCCTGCCAAGCCCCAGCAGTCCCACAGCCCACTTATAAAATAAACACACCAACGCTTATATTATTTAAACTGTTTTGGCCTAATGGCTCAGGCTCCCAGCCATTTCTATTAATCTATACTTTGCTATGTGACTTGTGGCTTACCAGTACCTTTCATCTTCCCTTGTCATGGTAGAGGCTGGCAGTGTTTCTCTGCCTCAGCCTTCCACTTCCCAGAATTCTCTTCTCTGCTTGTCCTGCCTATACTTCCTACCTGGCTACTGAGCAATCAGTGTTTTATTTATTAACCAATCAGAGCAACACATTTGACATACAGAACATGCCACAGTAGAGAGTTATGGGCTGCTTTCCAGCATTTCATGGGCAGATGGTTTCTTGAAACCTTGGGCCTGTTTTACGGACCTGGTTTTGAGGTGGGAGATTTTCTATATGACAAAACAGTTTCATGTAAAAGAGATGAGAATTTCAATTAAAAAAAAAGAATTGCAATAAAATAAAAAAGTACATTTGTTGACAGTTCTTGAGTATTCCAATATCAATTTAAAGAAAAATTGTTTTGTTTTTTCTCTCATTTACAATAGAAGTATAATATTAGAGATTATTGGAAACTGAAAGTTCAAAGACACTTGTAGAAGTAAGAATCTATTTGTATTTAGTTCTGTGTTTCAATTCACAGAAGATGGGGTGAAACACAATTTAAACACATGTGCAACTTCACCTACATTTGAGTAAGGTCTACCAATGAACAGCAGCAGCTTTGTGTTTTGGAAAGACAGACAACCCAAGAAGAAATGTGGAGAACCAAAATATTCATCAAAGATCAAAGACGATTTTTATTTGACATGTATATGGACATTTTTACTAAGGAAAAGAACTTATATATGGTTTACAAGAACATAATTTTTTTATTAAATTTTTTCAAAATAAGCATTGTCTACTGTGCAGAAAGCATACTTAAACACTTGAGTCCAGATTCTTCATAGTAAAATGGGTAATTGTTCTTTGTTCATCTTTTACTTAATTAGACATAGATAAATAAAAGACTAGGGGGCCTTATAAATTACACATTAAATAGATTTTAATCAAAAATAATTTTATAATATTCTAGAATTTGACATTTACTAAGATCAAAAATGCCATTTAACCAGTACTTTTAGGTAAAAATTAATTCTCATACACATGGACCATAGACACATACCTTCCATAAACATTAATCTGCTATTATATGTAGCCTTAAATTGAACTTCAGCATCATAAACCACTCCATAAAACATTTCAATTAAAGCATAAAATTAAATGGTAAGCAACATTTCCCAAGATCTTATTGAGTGTTATTTTTCTAGTTTAGTTCCCTTCTACCTCAAGGAGTTAAACTCATGCAGTAATCTTCGTAAATAAATATTAAATTTGAAAAGCAAAAGGTCCTCTCCTCTAAGCAACATGGCAGTGTGTAGTGCAGAAGAAATTGTCACATTGACTTCTGCTGTTGTTAGGACTGCGTTTATCATCACTTTGTCTTTACTCTTTCAAGTTTCATCAGGAAAGAGTGCAAACATTGTATTCTAAGTGTCTGGGCTCCTGCAACCACCAGTAAAGAGCTAACGGCTTTTGACCCAAACAGTTCATTTTATAAACTGGGTGGATTGCCCTTAGGATCATCCTGAAGCAACTTCCAGGTCTCAAAGTTGGAGGTCTGCCATGTGAGTGAGCAGGTTTTGCTGATTTTTGATGGTTTTGCTGGGTTTGATGATTAGAAAGTCAGAAGAATGTGGAGCAAGGCTGAAGAAGGAGTTATGAAGAGCAGGGAGGTGAGAGGAGAACAGATTATCGATTGTCTAATAATTCTTCAGTAACACATTCTTAGATTAAAATAAATAAATAAATAAGTGGAAACACCAATCAAGCCACAAACCCTTGGATTTACAAGGATGTCCTGCCTGAAAGATAGGCTAGAGAGAAGGTGTTACCAAGCTTGTGGGAACAAACAATTGTTATCTGATTTGACTTAAGACCCACTCCATGAGATGGAACCATTACCCAACATTGCCAAGGTGAATAAGAAATGGAGACTATACAGCATAAGGAGCTAGTATAAAAGAAAATATTAGTATTCTACAAAATAATAAAAATAATAAGTAATAAGTAAATAAATAAATAATAAATGGTGGCAGTAAAATGACACCTAATGACATTCTGCTATACTTTTAGATCACTGCAGCAGATGGGAACACATGCAGAGACTCACAAACAGACATTATGCAGATAATGAGTCACCTTGGAACACTCAACACTAAGTGGGGTATTTCATCAAATCCATTCCGTCAGGGATAAAGGACCCTAGCAGAAGACATAGAAAGGGTTATTAGCAATTGGGAACAGAGGACATACAGAAAACAAGGAAATCCAAATCAGCATTATCAAAGCTCATATGAACCTGGAAATACTGGAGGGGAATGCACAGGGCTTGCCCATGTCTGCAAGAGATTCCAATATATATATACACATATATAATAGCTTCCATGTTAGTGTTTTTATAAGATTCCTGAGGGTATGAATGGGTAGGTCTCTTCCCTGTGCCTTCCATTGGGCTATTTTCCATTTGTTTATTGGTTTTGTCCAATTCTGATTGGGTTAGTTTTATTTTATTTTATTATATTATTCTAATAAGCCCATTTGTTCTCTACTGGGAAACAGAGAGTGTATCCAGAGGTGGAGAGGAACTAGGAAGAGCAGAGGATGGGAAAACATAATCAGGATATACTATGTAAGGAAAAAAAAACTATTTTCAGTAAAAGAATATATATATATAGTTATAGATATAGTTATATAGATAAAGAAACATACAAAAGGGGGAGAAAAACATGACCTGTGGCTGACATTATAGATATGCCACATACTCATTTCAATTTACTCCCTGGTAATGTTCTCTTAAAGATCTAGCAAATAACCACAAACTAAATAGCTTAAAACACCAAAAAAAAAAATCATCATTTAAAGTTCTAGGATCAAAGGTAGAAAATGGACCTCAATGAGCAAAATCATGGTCTTTAAGTTTTTATTTATTCTTGATGTTTCAGAAGATATATTGAAATTTGAAGGTCTGCCTACATTCTTCAGCACATACTTCAGTCTCTGATTGAGAATTTTTATCAATACACTGTTATTATCTGCAACATCATTTTACTATAAATAACATATAAGGTATATACAACATATAAATTTAAAAGTAGGCCTATCATAGGGTCCAGAGGTTGACAATTTCTGTTCTGTACTTAACCATCACCATAGGTAAATCTTACACACAGACAGCTTGAACCATCCACCTTATTCAGTATTGTCTGCACAAACCAGGAAAAGTGAAATTTTATTGGTGTGAAACTTCAAGTAACTGTATCTGAAAGGAAGATTTATCCATTATTTTCATTCTTTTAAATCTGTAATTTTTATCCAGAAACTCCTTCAAATTGAGAAAAAAAGTTGATCACTCTCAATAGGAATACAGATATGGCATTTCTATCATGGGAGGAGTGTAAAAATTAAGCATATTTACTTTCTGATATGTAGAGCCTCAAAATAAACATATTCACCTTGCATGAAACTCCTTTCTCAGTTTCTAGGAGGGTCTTCTTCCTGCAAGACGGCCAGTAGGCTGCCAATTTTATTTCCTTTATTCTCTTTGACAATGTCACATTGACCATGAAGGAAAGCAATCCTGAATGTACTAAAATTAATGTTCTCTTTACACTGCTGTCACAAATGAATGGGTTTTCAAACAGAAATTATACAAGGAAAATTGCTTTCAGAACAAGACCACATTCTGCAAAAAAGAAAATGTCATGCCACTATTTACTTGTCTGACCAATGCATAGGTGTCATGGAAATAGAGTTTATTACAAAGAAGTGTGATATGCCTTTGACATACACTGCAACAAGAATACTATTGAGCAATGTTGATTGGTCTACACAAAGCAATTACATGTCTGAGAAACCACTGAAGGACTGACATTCCCTTCTAATGCTCCATTACAAAACTAACTTTCAAAGTATTTGAGTCTTTATTACTGGCAATCACATATGAATCATATTGTAAAATTATATTAATTTTGTATGTCAGAATCCACAGGTATCTTCTAATATGCATTCTTCAACAACCATGACAGCATATTTATTTCTTCATATATTACATCTTGCTATCAGTGTTATTCAGAAGTGACAATTAGAGTTTCTTCTATCAGGGAGAATTTTTTAATTCACCTATCTTTTATTCTCAGTGATTAAATCAGATAAACTTGTTTTGGGCTCATCTCCAAGTTGAAGGCTGATGGGTTTTATGAAAGATCACCAGATGTGGAGAACAAAGTTCAAATAAAGGAATGATGCAGAGATTGTGAAAATGCCATGTTTGGAGTGATGAAGAAACTCAGCCCCAAGTTTATATGCAGGTGGCCTGCTATTTACAGTGGGTTATGTCTTATTCACCTCAATTTCAGTATACTAAATATATTATAATTAGGAAATACCTTAAACACAACTAAAACTTCTGAGCATAATAGCTTATTAGCATAGCAGGTTTTAATGTTTCTTTATACTCATAATCAGTTGTCTGATATGACCTACAAATCTTAGCACCACTATGGACTACAAATAGCATCTTATCTCAAGTCAAGACCCTTGAAAAGAATAAATATTCAGCATCAAATTTCTAAAAAGAAGTTATTATCACTTTTACATCTTTGTAAATGTGAAAATTTTTAACTTGAACCACCTCAAGTTCTGAATCTTCTGTAATTATTTGTGGGTCAGTTTAGCTAAGCCAAAATCGTCAAGAGCATTTTTGTTAGACTCTTGTATCCTGTATTTTATCTAATTTTAACAATTATTAAGTGCTTGTTATGTAATAGATACCTGTACAAAGGCTGCAATCATTTTTTACCATCTTTACAACTATTGTGAAGGAAGATTCTTGCTAAAGATATATGTTACCCAAAAAAGAAACAATATTTTGAGAATAAAAAAAAATCTACTAAGGACTTCATAGTGTTAAAATGTCAATGCAACTCTCATTAAACTTCTCTGCTCTATAACCTCTGATCAATGATCAGCTCCTTGCATTCAATTTCTTCTCTTTATCAACAAAGGTGCTTTAGTTTGGTGTATTCTCTTTTTTGAACATCATTCATAATCCAATCACTGTCATTATTTCATTTTTAAGGTAAACATTTTTTGTAAGAAAAAGAAAATAAGCAAACACCCTCACACACACAAAGAAATAACAAAAGCAAGAGGAAAAGAAAATCTGATATCTAACCCTGAAGTAACCAGTTCAGATTCTTTAGTGACTTCTTTTACTCATCATGGCGTCCAAACTAGTGAACTCACTTTGCCTCTCCTCTGAATCTTTTTGAGGATACTTCACTAACAAGATGGTGGATCACTGCTTTCTACCATAGCTATCATGCCTTCATATCAACACACTCATTTTGCAGTATTGATTTTTCTACATTAAATGTCTGAAATGGAAATTCATATTTCAATTCAATTCAAATACATGCTTAAGTATTTCTTACAGGAGTTAAAACATACAATGTGGCTAAAGTAATACATAAGTAGAGAAGAAGCCATGCAAGCTAAAAAAAGTTCATACAGAATTCCCTAAAGAGAGGATGTGGTCCAAAGTCTATGGGACAACTTTCAAGAGTAGATAATGCTTTGGGTTAGTTTCAAACTGTGGTAAGTCTATTTCTCAGACGATTCAGCATGTGTACCTTAGAAGACAGATCACAATGCCCAGAAATACCTCATAAATACATCTAGTTGTGAAAGAATAGTTATCATTGTAGTGGGTAGCCATCCCAGCATTGGCCTGGAAGTTCCAACCCCCACTGAGGCTTTGGTAATGGTCACGCCCACAAGGCGGGGCAGAGGAGGAAGCGGAAGACGAAGGATCGGGAAGTACTCACTCTCTTGGTTCCCTGACCGGAAAGAGTAGTATAATTATTACATATTTACTGCTTTTTATAAAGTGATTTATTTTTATTTTAAAAATTTATTTTTCATTTTACATACCAACTGCAGACCCCCCCATCCCTCTTCCTGCTCCCTGCTGTCCTAACACCCCCACCCCATATCCACTCCTCCAGAAGAGTAAGTTCTCCCATGGGGGCACAATATAGCTTGGTACATTCAGTTGAGGCAAGACCCAGTCCCACTCCTCTGCCTTAAGGGTGAGCAAGGTGTCCAACCATAGGTAATGGGATCCAAAAATTCATCTCATGTACCAGGGATAGATCCTAATCATGCTGCCAAAGGCCCCATACAGGTCCAGCTACACTGTTGTCTCCCTTATGCCGAGGGTCTAGTTCAGTGCCATGAAGGTTCCACAGCTGTTGGTCTAAAGTTTTTGAGTTTCTTTGAGCTTAGTTCAGTTGTCTCTGTAGATTTCCCCATCAAGATCTTGACTCCCTTGCTCATATAATCCCTCTTCCCTCTCTTCAGCTGGACTCCTGGAGCTCAGCCTGGTGCTTGGCTGTGGATCTCTGCATCTCCTTCCATCATTACTGGATGAAGGCTCTATGGTGACAGTTAAGGTATTCATCAATCTGATTACTATGGTAGGCCAATTCAGGCACCTTCACCAGTTGCTAGAAGTCTTATCTAGTGTCATCCTTGTGGATTCCTGGGGATTTCCCTAGCACCAGGTTTCTGCCTTACCCCAGAATGTCTCCCTCTATCAAGATGTCTCTTTTACTGCTCTCCCACTCTGTTCTTCCCCTAGTTCAACCATCCTGTCCTCTTATGTTCTCATCCCTCATCCCCTCCCTTCTATTGTCCCCCTTATCCCCATTAATCATGGAGACCTCTGTTTCCCCCTCCCAAGGTCAACTGTATGTGCCTCTGAGGGTTCTCCTTGTTTCCTAACTTTTCTGGAGCTGTGGATTTCATTATGATTATCCTTTTTTCCTACATATAGTATCTAATTATGAGTATATTATACTATGTTTGTCTTTCTGAGTCTGGGTTACCACACTCAGGATAATATTTTCTACTTCCATCCATTTACCTGCAAATTTCTTGATGTCACTGTTTTTTTTTTTTTCTTTACAGCTGAGTAATACTTCATTGTGTATATGTGCCATATTTTTTTCTTTTTTGAGGTGAGGATTGAACCCAGGGCCTTGTGCTTGCTAGACAAGTGCTCTACAACTGAGCTAAATCCCCAACCCTGTGACACATTTTCTTTATCCATTCTTTGGTTGAGGGGCATCTAGGTTGCTTCCAGGTTCTGGATATTATGGATAATGCTACTATGAACATAATTGAGCAAGTGTCCTTGTGGTATGATTTAATATCCCTTATGTATATGCCTAAGAGCAGTTTTGTTGGGTAATAAGGTAGAATGATTCCCAATTTTCTGAGAAGTAGCCATAATGATTTCCATAGAGGCTGCACATGTTTGCACTTCCACCACCAGTGGAAGAGTGTTCTCCTTGTTCTACATCCTTTTCAACATGAGCTGTCATTAGTGTTTTTGATCTTAGATCTCCTGACAGGTGTAAGATGGTATCTCAGAGTCATTTTGATTTGCATTTCTCTGATGACTAGGGATGTGGAGAAATTCCTTAAATGTCTTTTGGGATTCTCCTATTGATAATTCTCTGTTTATATCTGTAGCTGAATTTTAAAAGGATTGTTTCGCTTTTTGCTGTCTAGTTTCTTTAGTTTTTTCTATATTTTGGAGATCAGCCCTCTGTCAGATGTGGGGTTGGGGAAGATCTTTTCCCATTCAGTAGGCTGTCATGTTGACTTTTTTACCATGCTCTTTCCTTACAGAAGCTTCTTAATTTCAGAAGGCCTCATTTATTAATTGTTGCTCTCTGTGACGATTGTACTGGTATTGTGTTTAGGAAGTAGTTTCCTGTGCCAATATATTCTGGGCTATTTTATAATTTCTTCTCCATCAGGTTCAGTTTACCTGGATTTATGTTGAGGTCTTTGATCCACTTGGATCTGAATGTTGTGCATGGTGATAGATATGGATCAATTTTCAGTCTTCTACATGTTGACATTGAGTCATGCCAGTAGTTTTTGTTGAAGATACTGAATTTTTCCATTGTACAGTTTTGGCTTCTTTATCAAAAAATTAGGTGTTCACTGACAGTAGGATCAGGATCCATCCCTGGTGCATGAGCTAGCTATTTGGAGTCCACTATCTATTGTGGGACACCTTATACAGACTTGATGCAGGAGGAGGGGCTTGGACCTGCCTCTATTGAATGTACCAGGTTCTGCAGTATCCCTATGGGAGACCTTGCCTTGTTGGAAGAGGGCATTGTGGGTAGGTTTGGGGAGGGAGATAGAAGGGGCAGGAGGAAGGAGGAGAAGGGAATCTATTATTGGTATATAAAGTGAATAAAAAAATTCCTTAATAAAAAAAAAAAACAGGTGTTCATAGATATGTGGACTAATGTTAGGATCTTCAATTAGAATCCATTGCTCCACATGTCTGTTTTTTGACAATACTAAACTCTTTTTTATTACTATCACCCTATAGTAGAACTTGAAGTCAGGAATGGTGATGTCTCTAGAAGTTGCTTTATTGTAAATGGTTGTTTTAGATATTTTAGGTTTTCTGGCTTTTGCCATATGGAGTTGAGTATTATTCTTTTGAGGTCTGTGAAGAATTGTGTTGGGATTTTAATGGGGATTGCACTGAATCTGTATAATGCTTTTGTTATGATTGTCATTTTTACTATGTTAAACCTAACTATCCATGATCATGGGAATTCTTTCCATTTTCTTATATCTTCTTCATTTTTTTTTCTTCAAAGACTTAAAGTGCTTGTCATAAAGGTCTTTCACTTGTTTGGTTAGAGTTACCACAAGGTACTTTATATAATTTGTGGCTATTATAAAGGGTGATATTTCTCTGATTTCTTTCTCAGCCTGTTTATTATTTGTGCATAGGAGGGCTACTGAATTTTTTTTAGTTAATCTTGTATCCTGCCACATTACTGAAAGTGTTTATCAGCTATAGGAGTTCAATAGTAGAATTTTGGGAGTCACTTATGTATACTATCATATCATCTGCAAATAGGGAAAGTTTGACTTCTTCTTATCCAATTTGTATCCCCTTAATCTCCTTTTTATTGTCTTATTGCTCTAGCTAGGACTATGAGTACTATATTGAATAGATATGGGGAGAGTGGACAGCCTTGTCTTTTTCCTGATTTAGTGGAATCACTTTGAGTTTCCCTACATTTAACTTGATGTTGGCTCTTGGCTTGCTGTAAATTACCTTTATTATGTTTAGTTATGTTCTTTGTATTCCTGAAATTTTCAAGACATTTATCATGAAAGAGTGTTGGATTTTGTCAAAGAGTTTTTCAGCATCTAATGAGATGATCATGTTTGTTTTTTTTTTTTTTCAATTTGTTTATATGACGGCTTACATTGATATATTTTCATATGTTGAACCATCCCTGCATCTCTGGGATGAAGCCTAGTTGATCATAATGGATGATTTTCTTGAAATGTTCCTGGATTCAATTTGACAGTATTTTATTGAGTACTTTTGCATCAATATTCATAAGGGAGATTGGTCTGTAATTATTTTTCTTTGTTGCATCTTTGTGTGATTTGGATATCAGGGTAACTGTAGCATCACAGAAAGAGTTTGGGAATGTTTCTTCTGTTTCTGTTGCATGGAACAATTTGAGGAGTATGGTTACTAGCTCTTCTTTGAAATTCTGGTAGAATTATGCACTAAAGCCAACTGGCCCTGGGATTTCTATTGGTTGGGAGACTTTTAATGACTGCTTCTATTTCCATAGGAGTTATAGGTCTATTTATTGTTTATCTGGTCTTGGCATAATTTTGGTATATGGTACCTATCTAGAAAATTGTCCATATGCCGGGCAGTGGTGGCAAACGCCTTTAATCCCAGCACTCGGGAGGCAGAGCCAGGCGGATCTCTGTGAGTTCGAGGCCATCCTGGGCTACCAAGTGAGTTCCAGGGAAGGTGCAAAGCTACACAAAGAAACCCTGTCTTGAAAAACAAACAAAAAAAAAAGAAAAAAAAAGAAGAAGAAAATTGTCCATTTCACTTATGAGTGAGTACATACTATGTTTGTCCTTCTGAGTCTCGGTTACCTCACTCAAGATGATATTTTCTAGATCCATCTATTTGCTTGCAAATTTCAGGATATCATTGTTTTTTACTGCTGCATAGTACTCCATTGTGTATATGTGGCATATTTTCTTTATCCATTCTTCACTAAATGGGAGGGAAGGGATGGCCAGACTGCAACCCACAACTCCAGAGAGAATAGCTAACAGGAAAAGACCTTAGGAAGGACATATGGATTATCCTGTGAAGGAGAAGTGGACGAGTTCCACATGAGTGGACTGGGTGGGTGGGGGGTGGCAGAGGGCAAGGAGTGGGGGATGAGAACATTGGGAAATGGGAGTGTCAAGCTGGAACAGGGACAGAGTGGGAGGGCAGGGAGGAAGATAACATGATAGATGAAGACATCATGGGAATAGGAAGAGGCAGGGTGCTGGGGAGGCTCTCAGGAACCCACAAGGATGACACCACCTTGGACTGATGGCAGTGGTTCAGAGGGTGCCTGGACAGGTTTACTCTGGTGATTGGTCTAGCAAATATCCTAACTATCATCATTGAGCCTTTGTCCAAAGACTGATGGAGACAGATGGAGAGATCCATGGCCAGGCACCAGGCTGAGTTCTGGGAATGGATGAGAGAGAGGAGGGATTCTGCAGGTGAGGAATGTTGAGATCATGACAGGAAGAAGTGCAGAGATGACCGGCCACACTAGTGGAGGCCCATGAACTGTAGACTAGTGGCTGTGAAACCCCCACAGGACTAGACTAGGCCCTCTGGATATGGAAGATGGTTGTTTGGCTCAGACTTTTTGGGGGGAACCCAGGCAGGGGGATCGGGATATGTCCCTGGTCTATGGGCAGGCTTCTGGAACCTGGTGCTTGTGGTGTGACACCTTGCATAGCCTTGGTGCAGTGGGAAGGGCTTGGACCTGCCTAGGCTCAGTGTGCTAGACTCTGCTGACTCCCCATGGAAGACCTCAATTTGGGGGATGGGGGGATGTGGGTTGGCTTGGGAAGGAGGGCTGGAGGTGGGAGGAGAGGGTCTGTGAATAGCATGTGGAGTGAGTATTAAATTTCAGAATAAAAAAAATGAAAAAAAAGAAAGAAAATTGTCCATTTCTTTTAGATTTTCCAATTTTTGAAGTATAGGTTTTTGAAGTATGACCTGATGATTCTCTGGATTTCCTCTTTTCAGTTGTTAAGCCTCTCTTTTCCTTTCTGATTTTGTGAATTTTGATAGCCTCTCTCTGCCTTTTAGTTAGTTTCAGTAAGGGTTTGTCTACCTTGTTTATTTTCTCAAAGAGCCAACTCTTTGTTTCATTGATTCTTTGTCCTGTTCTCTTTGTTTCTGTTTTATTGATTTGTGCACTCATTTTGATTATTTCCTGGCATCTGCTCCTCCTGGGTGAGTTGCTTCTTCCTGTTCTAGAGCTTGCAGGTGTGCCGTTATGTCTCTAGTGTGGGATTTTTCCAACATTTTTAGGAAGGCGTTTGGAGCTATGAACTTTCACCTTAGCATTGCTTTCACAGTGTCTCATAAGTTTGGGTTTGTTGTACATTCTGTTTCATTGAGTTCTAGAAAGTCTTTAATTTCTTTCTTGATCCAGTGGTTTACTAAGTTGAGCATTATTTAGCTTCTTTGAGTTTGTAGGCTTTCTGCAATTTTTGTTGATGATTTAAGCCATGGTGGTCAGATAAAATACAGAAGGTTATTCCAATTTTATTTTTTATTAGTTGAGATTTGCTTCGTGACAGAGTATGTGGTCATTTTAGAGAAGGTTTCATGGGGTGCTGAGGAAAAATGTATATTCTCTTGTGTTTGGGTGGAATGTTCTGTAGATGTCTATTAAGTCTACTTGAGTCATAATGTCTTTTAGTTCCCTTATTTTTCTCTTAAATTTCTGTCTGGCACATCTGTCTATTGGTGAGAATGGGGTATTGAGTCTCCCACTCTTAGCGTGTGGGGTGTGATGTGCAGTTTAGGCTTTAGTAATATTTCTTTTATATATGTGTTTGCCTTGCTATTTGGGTCATAAATGTTCAGAATTGAGACTTCTTCTTGATGTATTTTTCCTGCGATGATCATGTAATGTCCTTCTCAATCCCTTTTGATTGATTTTGGTTTGAAGTATATTTTGTTAAATATTAGGATGGCTATACCAACTTACTTCTTAAGTCCATTTGACTGGAAAGAGTTTTCCCAGCCTTTTATTCTGAGGTAGTATCTGTCTTTGAGGTTGAGGTTTGTCTCTTGTATGCAACACAAGTATGGATCTGGTCTTTGTATCCCTTCTGTTATCCTGTGTCTTTTTATAGGGGAATTAAGTCCATTGATATTAAGGGATATTTATGAGCAGTGATTGTTAATTCTTGTTATTTTTTGGTGATGATGTTGTATATGTCCCTTCTTTGGGATATGTTGTTGTGGGATTATCTATTGCCTGTGTTTTCATAGGTGCATCTAACTTTCTTAGGTTGGGTTTTTTCCTTCTACTATTTTTAAAGAGCTAGAGTTGTGGATAGGTATTGTTTAAATCTAGTTTTATCATGGAGTATTTTGTTTACTCCCTCTATGGTTATTGAAAGTTTTGCTGGGTATAATAGTCTGGGCTGGTATCCACGGTCTCTTAGTATCTGCATAATGTCTGTCCAGGACCTTTTGGCTTTCAGAGTCTCTATTGAGAAGTCAGGTGTTATTCTGATGAGTCTGCCTTTATATCTTACTTGGAATTTTTCCTTTTGCAGCTCTTAATGATTTTCTTTATTCTGTATGTTTAGTGATTTGGTGATTATGTGACAAATATACTTTTTTGAGGAGGAGGTCCAGTCTCTTTAGTGTTCTGTAAGCTTCTTATAGCTATATAGGCATTTCCTTCTTTATGTTAGGAAAGTTTTCTTCTTTTGTTGAATATTTTCTCTGAACATTTGAGTTGGTATTCTTCTCCTTCTTCTATCCCTATTATTCTTAGGTTTGGTCTTTCCATGGTGTTCCAGATTTCCTGGAAATATTGCATTATGGATTTGTTGGCTTCATTGTGTTCTTTGACTGATAAATCTATTTCCTCTATCATATCTTCAATGCCAGATATTCTCTCTTCCATCTCTTGCATTCTGTTGTTTTTGCTTGCATTTATAGTTCCTATTCATTTGCTCAACTCTTCTATTTCCAGCATTCCCTTAGTTTGTTTCTTCTTTATTGCCTCTATTTCAGTTTTCAAGTCCTTTACCTGTTTGATTGTTTTTTCTTGTTTTTCTTGGATTTCTTTAAGGGATTTATAGATTTTGTCCAATAATTTTGTCTTTTCCTCAATATCTTTAAGGGAATTTTTCATTTCCTCTTTAAAGACCTCTATCATCTCCATAAAGTTATCTTTAAGGTAGTTTTCTATTGTTTCTTCTATGTTGGGATGTTCAGTTCTTGCTGATGTAGAACCACTAGGTTCTGGTGGTGCCATATTCCTTCTTACATTTCTGAATGTAATCTTGCACTGGCATCTACCCATCTCTTCCTCTAATTGGTGCAAATGGTGTCAGGGAGCCACACTCGGTCCATTGGCACTCCCAGTCAATTGGAGCTCTTGGTCCAGTTGGAGCTGCAGAGGTTGTGTCTCAAGGACCTGCTCCTATATCAGGTGGTGGGCAGGTTTAGGCCATGGCTTGGGGCTTGTAAGTTACAGGGTACAGTGGAGGGGTGGTGGCCATCAGGCCTGCCTGCAGGAGTCCGCCTGCTGGCCTATCACTGTGGCTGCAACGGGTAGGGAACTATACTGATTTTTTTTTTACATTTATTTATTTATTTGTTTATTTATTTATAATTTATTATTATTATTATATGTGTGTTTTAATTTTACACATCAGCCATGGGTTCCCCTGTCCTCCTCTCTCCCTCCTCCAACCCCCTTCCCCTCCCCTCCATTCTCATCTCCTCCAGGGCCAAGACTCCCCTGGGGATTCATTTCAACCTGACGGATTCAGTACAGGCAGGTCCAATCCAATCCTTCCAGGCTGAGCAAAGTGTCCCTATACTGATTTATTTAAAATTTGTAATTTTAATTTGTGTGAAGCAGCACTTTGTCCATGATTATTCTTTGCATGCATTCTTCACAATATATAAAGCCTCAAGGATACCCTATTCAGAAAAGTAGCATTGAATTTATTTTTGATATATTTATCTTTATTGGTCATTTTAAATATGTTAACAGAACTATTTATAAGGTATTAATATTGTGATTTAGGAAAATGCAAATCACATGAAGTTTTTAGTGAGAATACTAACTCCCTTTCAATCTATGTTATTAACCATCTTAAACTTGAAAAAAAGCCATGGTGAGTAGGATGTTCAGTTTGACGGATTACAACCAATTATTTCTGATGTAAGCTCACATTTTTTATCCTTAAACTTAACTTTGTAAGCCACACTTCCCATATTAAAAAAAATTAACTCTCTAACTACTATTTTTTTCTTAATAGCATTTCAAAAAAAAAATGAATGTTAGGCAGGACTAAGAGAGAGGGGAAAAAAAGTGGAATGGAGAGGGGAGATACACACAACAAGAAAGGAGAGGAGAGAGATGTGAAGCATTCTGTGGAATAGTGATTCTCTTTCTTTTATTCAGTGAAAATGCTAGTCTGGTGATCAGATGGCCAACCACCCTAACTCTTGTGCTGGAACTCTCATCCAATAACTGATAGAAGAGGATTCAGAGATCCTTGGCCAGGCCCCAGGTAGAGCTCCAGGAGTCCAATTGTCGAGAAAGAGGAGGGACTGTAAGGGTTTGAATTGTTGAGACCAAGATTGGAAAAGCACAGGGACAAATAGCCAAACGTATGGAAGCACATGAACTATCAACCAAAAGCTGTGGAGCCCCCAGTTGGATCAGGCTCTCTGGATAAGTGAGACAATTGAATAGCTTGAACTGTTTGGGAGCCACCAAGGCAATTGGACCTGGACCTGTCCTTAGTGCATGAGCTGGCTGTTTGGAACGTTGGGCTTATGCAGGGACACTTTGCTCAGCCTGGAAGGAGGGAACTGGAACTGCCTCTACTGAATCCACCAGGATGAATTGAATCCCCAGGGGAGTCTTGGCCCTGGAGGAGATGAGAATGGAGGGGAGGGGCTGGGGGGAAGGTGGGGACGGGGGCGGGAGGGGGCCAGGGGTGGGAGGGGGGAGGACAGGGGAACCCATGGCTGATATGTAAAATTAAAACACAAATATAATTAAGAAAAAAAAAGAAAATGCTACACATAAACACTTAAAATAGTTTCAATACAAAACATGAATTGCTGGGGTCAAGTAGGACTCTCAGAAAAAGAGTAATAACATTGCCAAATACATTATTAGTCTTTATATTTTTGTTTTCTTTCTAATATGCATAGTAGTAAGCTCATACTCTCAAATTTTCAATAGTATTATGTATACACCACTTTTAAACATGAAACAGTAGATGGTGCTTGTAGGTATCTGTAATTTAATGAATCTCAGCATCATTCAGATAGCTGAAAGAACTAATTTATTAAACTATTTTATCTTTAATTTTGAGTAGATCTTGGATTCTAATATAATTTTTCTTTATATGAATCCTGAATATATTAAGGAAGGCAAAGCTTACAAAAATAAGTAAATACATACATACACAAAAGAATAGCAAGAGTTAGATGACACTGTTGTGATAAATTTTAGAGTGGATAACTACTTAAGCCAGAATATACAACAATAATGAAATTAGGAAGTTGCTGATTTATATGAATTTGATTAATAAAAATGCCCTATTTTTATAGGCTGATAAGATATGAACACTGATGGAAGTATAGAACTATATACAGTTGTCAGGGAAGCAATTAATGGAGTCTGAGTACCAAAATAATAGAGATATAATTCTAGAGCAGTGTATTTGAGATCAGAATGAAATACTGTAAAATCTCCTAATTAGTTCCACTGTCACTTACGTGAATGATGCAAACATCTTTTCATTTTCACAGAATTCTTATTAGCAAAATATACAGATGAAAAAGTAATGATTTTCTAAAGAAAATAGGAAGCTCTCTTATTAATGCAAGTATAAGACCAATTAAATCTAAATTAAAAGTTTATCAATATTTTGGATGTAATTGCAGAGGCTCACAGAATATTAAGAAGTTATAGTGGAGTTATTTTTTAATTGATAATGTCATATATGGCTATAAAGTACTTTGATAAAATCCATGTCATGTTTTCTCTGCTCCAGTTCCTTCTCTATCTCTTACCATATTTCACTCCCAAATTAATTGTGCCCTTCTTTATGGTCTATCTGTCTGTTTTTGACTAAGTCTACTTAGAACTGCTTGTATGTAGGACCATCTCCTGGAGCATGAGTAGCCTTTCGGGGCCATATACCTGAAGCAAAATTACTATCCCTCTTCTATTAATAATCAGTCACTTTTGGCTACTTATCTTGTGGTGGGATATTATGAGCCCATTGCTGGATCATGCTGAATTTTTTGACTGGCTTGATCTTGTAAAGCTCTTGGTCATAGAGTCACAGCTACTATGTGCAATGGCCCTGTCATGTCCAAAAATAATGTTGACTTGCAGCTATCCACTACTTCTGGCTCTTAGATATTTGCTTTTCTCTGTTCTGCAATACACCAGAAGGAGTAGAATTATGTAGAAGTTCCATTTAGAGATGAGTATTTATTCTCTTATTCTAATTGCCTTTTATTCTTTGCATCAAGACCAGTTGTGGGCCTTTATAATAATTGGTTTCTACAGAAAAAAAATGACATTTCCCTTAAAAGGGTTACAAGATACATATATATTGTCAGTTTAGTAATATGTTAATTTTGCAGAATAAGTTCTTTCTTAAAGCCTAAGACCTAGACAGTCACGGGGATTTGGTCTCATCTAACAGTTCCAGGAATGAGTTTTGTCTTATGGATAAGACTTTAAACATATTCAGAATGTAACTGGTTACTTTTTGTATTATTTTTTTGTTGCTATGAAAAAGCAACATGGTCAAAGAAAACTAATGGATAAAAGAGTTTATTTTGAGTTACTGTCCTGGGGAAGAGTCTATAATGGTAGAGGAAACATGGTAATAGGCAGCAAGAGGAAGACTCTGATAAACATATTTCCTCACATATTCAAGAAGCAGAAAGAGTAAACAGTTAATGGGATGAGGCTATAAATGTGAAAAACCCATGCCAATTGACACACTTCCTCCAGCAATGTTACAGCTCCTAAAGGATCCATAACCTCAAGGAACATCAACCGAAAACAAATTGTTGAAATGCCTGAGCATACATGGGACATTTATTATTAAATCTTGACCGACTAATCCCTTGCTCTCATGGTCTGGTGACCATATACATTAGAGTGGAAAACTGCATTTAGTCTAACTTCTAAAGTCTCCATAGCCATTAGCAGTCTCATCCCTGTTTAAAAGTCCAGTCTTTTATGATTTTAAAGATAATCTCTTAACTGTTAACACTTGTAGATGTGAACACAAATCACAGTCATTCATCATTAAAAGTCACGGAATAATCTATTACATTACGTTGTAAGCAAGATTGAAAGATAGCAGGAAAAACACCAACTCTTGTAGCACCATATACATTTTCTTCCTTTCCATTTCAAAGTGCTTAGATGAGTTTGCACCTTCAGCTATTCTGCTTGCAACATGCATCTTTTGGATTACCTGTATGCAGTTCTTTTTAGTGGATGTTTCATGGCTCTGGGATTTCCAACAACTTGGGATCTCCACTGAAATTCAGGGTTCACATCTACAGCTTCACATTTTGGTTGCTAATGGCTTTGCAAAGACTCCCCGGCCATACTTAGATGGCTTCAGTGGTTCTCTGAAACTGCAGAGGAAAATAAAATGTCATCTCAGCTTTTTATCTTTCATGCTTCCCAAGCCAATACTATGTGCACAACACTAGCAAATTATACAACCATCTTGGGAGAGACAATCACACCTGTGAATTACATTTTCACCAGGCTTATATGCTCTAGTTTTCAAGAAGCAGAAAACTCCTCAGATGATTTCCTTTCAGAACTTTGAAGTTAATCTGTTTGTTGTCTTTTCTTGAGGATACCATTCTCATTGTCCCAGTTCAGAGTTGGAAGCCTCTCTTTGAGGACAATCTCAACTGTACCATTAAGCTCAGTAATACTCCCTTCTTTGAGGTAGCATTCCATGACCAATTCCATTTAAGGTTTCTCATTCCAATATTCCTTATTCTTCCTTCACACTGTATCCCATCCTCCTTCCCTGGAGATTCCACTACCCCATGGTCATTGCTGGGCCTCTATGGACACTCCTATTTATCTTGAGTTTCAACACTAGCATCTACCTAGAATTGATAGTATGTGGTGTTTGTCTTTCTGGATCTGGGTATTTAACTCAGAATATTTTGATTTTTTTCATTAAGCTTCAATTTTATATTTTATAATTTTTTTCTTTACTATGAAATAAATGCCTTAGGCCTTCTGACTAGCATTACATTAAAGCTCAAAGTAGTTTTAATTTGAATTTTGCTGATAGCTATACCTAGTGAACATTTTTGAAGATATTTCTCAGTCTTTTAGTTTTCTTCTTTTGATAATTTTCTGTTTTATTCCATGACCTAATTCTTGAGTTATTTACTTTCTGGGTGTTCAGGTTTCATTTTTCTTTTTGTTCCTTTTTTGTTTACTTTTCTTTTTTTTTCTTTTTTTTCTTATTATGTGTTTTAATTTTATACATCAGCCATGGGTTCCCCTGTCCTCCCCCTCCCGCCCCCACCCCCACCTTCCCCTGAGTACCTCCCCTTCATTCCCATCTCCTCCAGGATGAAGACACCCCTGGGGACTCATTTAAACCTGGTGGATTCTCTCACCCAATAACTGATGGAAGTGTATGCAGAGCTCCTTGGCCAGGCCCCAGATGGAGCTCCAGGTGTCCAATTGTCAAGAAGGAGGAGGGACTGCAAGAGCGTGAACTGTTGAATCCAAGATTGCAAAAAGCACAGGGACAAATAGCCAATCGAATGGAAGCACATGAATTATGAACCAACGGCTGTGGAGCCCGCAGCTGGATCAGGCCCTCTGGATAAGTGAGACCATTGAATAGCTTGATCTGTTTGGGAGGCATCCAGTCTGTGGGACCAGGATCTGTCCTTAGTGCATGAGCTGGCTGTTTGGAACCTTGGGCTTACACAGGGACACATGCTCAGCCTGGAAGGAGGGGACTGGACCTGCCTGTTTACTTCTTTTAATTTCTAGATATTAATATATTATTTATTGAGCTATAGAAAACATTTCAAAATATTTTTTTTTATGTATATGAGGATTTTTTTTTTTTTACAAGTTTGTATTTGTACCGTATGTTTACTTGTGCCTACAGATGCCAGAAGAGATCCCCTGGAACATGAGTTATGGTGCTATCCATAGTGGGCCATGGCCTCCAAATTAATGAATCAAGATAATTACTCACAGACATGGCAATAGGCCAATCATATCCAGACAATCTGTCAACTGAAACTCCCTTATAAGACTCTAGACTGTTTCAAGTTGACAGCCAAAGTTAACCTGGATGCTCTACTCCATGTCAAATGGACACATAAGTAAATCACTTTAAACCATGACTTTTCATTTATTGTTCTCCAAATATTGTTTTTTTTATCATAATATTATAAGCATAGAACAACTTAAAAACTTCTCAGTTTTTCAAAAGTTCTAATAGAAAAGTTTAACATTCCTTTAAAAGTTTATGGTCTCTTGCCAGGCAGTGGTGGTGCACACCTTTAATCCCAGCAGATCTGCTCGGGAGGCAGAGCCAGGCAGATCTCAGTGAGTTTGAGGACAGCCTGGGCTACCAAGTGAGTCCCAGGAAAGGGGCAAAGCTACACAGAGAAACCCTGTCTCGGGAAAAAAAAAAAAAAAAAAAAAAGAAAAAAAAAAGAAAAATTATGGTCTCTTGACGGAGGTATTCTGAGTAGTTAAAAGTCAAATATATTTTATTATTTTAGGAACCAAATTATACTTGCATTCAGAACAAAGCACTGAAAATAAGTCACTATTTAACATATTTAACATACAGAACTCACTCTGGATCCTCAGAGTTCCAATGGCTTTGGTGTCCTTTTCTCTCTATGTCTGACATTCTCAGAACAGATCCTGGATTCTTAGCTCCAGCCAACTACTCCACACACATCACTGTCCACGATAGTCATTCCACAGGCCTAGCATCTCCAATTTAATGAGTTCTCCACTATAGTGGAGTCTTCACTTTCAACAATGGCCACTTAGGCCCCCATCCACAAAAGCTGCAACCCTGCCTTAAGGTTCAGAGCCTTATTTGCTTTCCCATGGTACTTTTATTCCTTCAAAACCAGCACGACATGGAACACAGTTCTACATTCTTTGCCACATCCTGCTGCCAGCCTAATGTGGACCATTAGTACCCCCTTGGACCACAGCTTCTGTGTGCTGATCCTGAGAAAATGCCCACACACACATATTAACACATTGAATCACAGAAATTTTCACCCCAATAATATTATTCTCTCATTAATCACATTCCTAGTATCCACTGTTCCAGGAAGGCACAGAAAGTTTCACTTAAGTGCTATTGGTTTCTCATTAGTTGTACATGATTCATCAGTTCCAGATAAGAAACAACATCACACTGTTTTCTAAATATAATAAATTTGTTAATTCTTAGATGATTGTTACATTTTATTTTGATTGTATGAAATGCTACACTTTGTCCTAACTTCTCCTACATTAATCTTCCACTTTAAACTTCTCCCAACTTATTAAATCACGTACTTCTCTCTGTACCTTCATATACTACCTTTGTTTTCTGTACTTTTCTCAACATTGTTTTCTAATTTAAAAATTTCAAGCCTCAAGTTCATACAGGAGTACACTCTAGTTAGGTCATTTTTCTTTCTCCACCTTTAATTTAATTTCCTATGTTCCCTCTCCCTCTAGAATTACCACTTCTATAATTCAGATGTACAGACACACACAGACACACACACAAACACACAGACACAGACACAGACACACACACACACACACACACACACACACACACACATTCTAAGCCCCCACAGAACATTAAGTTCCAAATATTCTTCCATTTTAGCTTTGATTGAATATTCAGTGGCCTTTCCAATTTAAAGGTCTGAACATTTTCACTATTCTAAAATGAATAAATAAATAAAAATGATACATCACAGCAACACTTCACATTCTGAATCTATCCTAATTTCACTCAGATGCTGGGATAAAATACTGTGACAAAAGGCTACTTGAGAAAGAAGGATTTTACTTCAAGTTATACAGGGCACAGTACATCATTGTAAGAATCGTGTCAGTAACTGAAGCACAGATATGGTTGTTTGAATTAAAATGGCACCCATAGGATCACAGAGAGTGGCACTATTAGGAGCTGTGGTCTTCCAAGAGTAGATGTGATCAAGTTGCAGGAAGTGTGCCATGGACCTTGGCAGGAGTTTCGATCTGGAGAACACCCTGGCTCTGGATGGAAGCACTGACTACTCTGGGCAGGGATGGTTATGGTGGTAGCACAGCCCTGGGACACCACCAAAGATGCATGTTGTGGCTCCAAACCTGGGCTTCTTTGTGAACTTTAGTGATCACTCAGACTTCAGCACATTCCTCAGCCATACAAGAACTACGGACCTAGATATGGTCCTTATGCAGCCATGTCTGGGTGTCACCATTGCCTCAGGTGACAGTGCTGGGCAATTATGTACTTCAAAATAATAATGTTAGATTAGAATTATATTATTTAACTTTTTGAAAAGAAGATAACTACCAAGCTGTTTTTATTACTATAACTAATGGAATAAATGAAAAGGATTCATAATCTGTAAAAACTAAGGACA
The DNA here is from genome assembly GCF_903995425.1 of Onychomys torridus. NCBI lineage: Eukaryota > Metazoa > Chordata > Mammalia > Rodentia > Cricetidae > Onychomys > Onychomys torridus. The sequence continues at coordinate 53,077,899 of NC_050452.1, read as the reverse complement.
GAAAATGAGAAGAAAGGGTTCATGATTTTTTTAGTATAAATATTATATGATAGAAGTCAAGGTAGATATGATTCAAATAACTTCCAGTTTGTATCAGCCAGGTTTCAAACAGGAAGTACATTGTATGTAATTTTATGAGAAATTTTGAACCAGGTGTCTGTAAATAGGTTAGTCACAAAATTCTACCATGTCCTACTTCTGTACAGGGGAAGTAAAAGAAACACAGTGTAGTCTACTGTTGTTTTATTATTAAGACAAGCATGACCTGCAGAAACAAATATCTACTGCTGGACCATGTTAATGTAAGCAGTGAGCAATGTGATCAGGCTTCTTCAAGTTCATTTCAGAGTGGCTGAGATAAAGAAAGTAATAGAGGGATCAGTTGGCATGCTCTTTCTAGTTTGAAAATGAAGGAGTGAGTGGGAAATAAGAAGACGTGTTGCATCATTGTTTTATATGTAAGAATTTTGATTAGTTTTCTAGAACAGTTAATTTCATTTTTTCAGAAAATGATGCATGGATATTTAAATAAGGTTGTCACTGCATATTGCAATATAATAGTAAAATAATTTTACAGAGCCCATGTAGATGTAACCAGCTTGTTAAATAAGAAACACAGAACCAATTGCAGAGTTAAAAACCATGAGGTCAGAGCAAAAGCGGAAAACCTTACCCTTCACTGCTTCTGCGGTTCCTCCTCTCCGCAAGAGACCTACTTCTGTGCGTCCTGTCTATTTAAAGACTTTCTGTTCTGTTTTCTCATTGGTTGTAAACCCAGCCACATGACCTCCTTGTCACTGCCTGTTTGTACAGACCTCCAGGTCGTCTATGGTTGGTATTGAGATTAAAGGCATGTGTCTGCCATGCTGGCTGTGTCCTTGAACACACAGAGATCCACCTAGCTCTGCCTCCCAAGTGCTGGGATTAAAGGGCATGCCCCACTACTGCTGGGCTTCTGCTCTGGCTTGCTCTGACCTCAAGGCAACTTTATTGACATACAAATAAAATCACATTTCAATACAAATAAAATATCACTATATTTCCCCTTTTCTATTTTAATAAAAAGAAAAAAAGGAAAAAGTTATAACTAATAAAAGACAAACTATATACAAAAGTACAATAGCTATATATACCATATATACAAACAATAAATACCTAAACAATGTCTAGTCCATTTGCATTTGACAAATTCAGAGAAAATAATTCCATTATCTATCCTATTTTGGTAAGTCCAGAATGTACCTGATTCACTATTTATCCTAACTTATATAGCTAAAGGAACTGTCTTATAACGTCTTTCAAATTTATATACTTACAGCTCTTAGTGAGTTTTTCTGAAATCCTTAACAAAGATAATTATAACTATAACTAACTGATCTTCAACTCCCTCAGAGACCCAAGAAGGAAATAATACTACCTAATAAAAAATAAAAACAAGAAGTGCATGCAAGCAGCTTCAAAAAAATAAATGTGAGTTGACAGAAACAGCCAGCTGCCTGGACAGTCACCTGAGGTTTCTCCACAGTGTTGGGGCATCATCTTCAGCCTACAGGCTTAGCGTATCTGACAGACTCTTTTGTGAACTAAGATGTATATAAGGTCAACAGTTTGACCTCACATTTGATGAGAGCAGTCCATGTACCAGAAACACCTGAATTCCATTAGTGTCATGTTATAATTCAGGATTTTAAATTCTGGAAATTTTTGATGTCTTTTCAATTCAGCTGTCCATTTTTCTTGGCTGTGTATATGTGGCTTCATCTTGGCATCCTGTTCTTCTCCACATCTCTCTATTAAATGCCAGTCTACTATTGAGAGAGGTGAGCTTAGTTATTCTTCAAGAATAACTGTTTCATCTGCTGTTCCATTGCATATCAGAAGCCATTGGCCCACTCCCTGTTCAGCTGCCTTCGAAGAAAAGGGCACGGTACCTTTTACAGATTGCAAAGGTCACTCACTTCAGGGATGGTGCCATATTGTCCTGGCTTCAGAAGATGCCTTTTGTTAAAGCCACAACCACATTTGTTTTGGCAAGAATTGGTAGTCCTTGGTTTCATGTCCTGTCTGTCCTGTTTGTCAGCAGTTGATTCGAGGATACTTTGTTGTCCAGTGGCTAACTTTTGCCACAATGAAAGTTAGCTCCATATGCAGTTTTTTCAATGCCCATATTTTCTCTGAAGTAGATTGGTACTGCCAGGAGCCGTCATGTCTCATAGTCATAGCAAAAAAGAAAAATTCTTAAGTTATTAAAACATTTTAAATGCCATATTCTGTAGATCTCTGAAGGGTTTGAAGATGACCTGTCTATCTAAAATATATCTGTTTGATCTTGAAAACACACCTAATATGACTACAAGTTCAATTGTAATGTCTAACCACTAATTTTCATTTCTATATATCCTAATAGTTGGTAATACTAACATTCAAGGATTAGCAAATTGCATTACATTGTTAAATGAATGGTATAAATACAATATCTCGAACAAGATTAGAAATACATGTATGGTATATTCTAACAATCTCAATCTCAATAATAATAATTTGTATACAATATAAAACAATCCAATTGAATGTAAAGTATTTAAAACTAGTAATTGTCTTTTTCTTTCTTTTTTTTTTTTTAACAAGCACCTTTTGCCTAGCCCTTTTCCTAACCCTTAACAACAACTTGTAACCAACCCTCCTAAACAATGAAAACTATCCCAGACCCAATACCCATAAAAAGACCAAAAAACCACCCACCCCACACCACCCCTTTGGGAATGTGGGCGTCGAATTCTTAAAATTGCTTCCTGCTGGGTATGGGTGAAGTTATCTTTATTCTGAAAAGAAAAATTTTTGTTAATTGACAAATTCTAGGAAAGATAACTATATTCTTTGTTATCCATAATGCCAAAGTTCAGGGTTTATCTCAAGTCCTTATTCAAGTAGTCTTTGAAACTGGATCATCTCAACTAGTCATCTCAGAATTGCTCTAAGCACTTTGTAGTCCATAGCTGATCTGTAGATGATGTTTGTCAGCTTAGTGATATTATTTTCCACGTGGAATTGTCATTGTGGGGCCCCATCTTCTTCCTGGAGATTTCATTTGATGTTCGGCCTGGCCGTGATTTCCTGCAGAAAACTGAAAAGAGACTCGAACACAAAGACATGTATAGGCAGCTAATCGAAGCCTTTTCTCTAGAATTAATTAGTACTCTATATGACCATTATTATCTTAACAAAGTTTAAAATATATATATATATATCTTGTAAATTTTGATATAAAATTCATACTTTAAGAAAAGTTTAAAGAATCAGAATAGAATCAAAGAATTGAGATTAGTAATAGAATAGTCCCTTAATTAATTTGGTTTTTTCTCCTGTCCCATGTCAGAAGATGGCTCTTTCTTCTGGTATGATACAGGGAGTTTTCATTTTCCTTTTAACAACATGCTTGAGTTTAAAGGAGGAGAGAGCCATTCTCCAACTCCAAAATCAGCTTGAAACTTTAATTGAACTGGGACTACAAGAAGACTAAGAGTATTAATTTTTTAGAGAAGAGCAGAAACAAACATTTAGGAAGATTTATGAAATTTTGTAGATGATATACCAATAGGCCATTTTACTCTTTTAACTGGGACAGATGATTTGTCCTTTTTCTTCAGTTGTCTCATTTGTCCAGTGTTCTTCAGATTCCTTACCCTTCATTCTCCTAAAAGACAAAAACAAAAACCCTTCCCCAAGACTAATTTTGGGGAGGTTCCCTTTTGGCAAGTTACATCTGATTAAATGAAAAGGCATGTATTAATGTTATAAGTGAGTTTAAACTGGATGGTCATGTTGGTTGATGAACTATCACTTCCTCTAATTAAGAGGTCTCTCTTGTTCAAATCGAACCTTTATCAGTTTTGATGGTACCCACAACTTATCATCTCCTGCAGAAACAAAAGCAAAACCTCGTCCCCAACGTAACACATGCCCTGGTTTCCATTCTGAGGTCAGCATATCCTTGAAGTATATAGGCTGATTTAATTCTGTTGTTTTTTCTAGTAACCAATGTCTCTCTGCATCTGTTGTTCCTTTCTCATTAGCATTGAGAAAATTCAGAGTTAATAGAGCATTGTGCAGTCTATTTCTGGGGGTTTTTGTTACCCCTTTCTGTTTATCATATCCTTCAGAGTTCTGTTGGAACTTTCTATAACTGCTTGGCCTGTAGGATTATGTGGTATACCTGTAATATGCTTTATATTATAATAAGCAAAAAAACTGTTTCATTTTAAGAGATATATGCTGGAGCATTGTCAGTTTTAATTTGTGCAGGTATACCCATGATGGCCATAACTTCTAGCAGATGTGATTACAGAATCAGCTTTTTCAGAACTCAAAGCAGTTGCCCATTGAAATCCTGAATAAGTATCGATAGTATGGTGTACATATTTCAATTTTCCAAATTCTGCAAAGTGAAACACATCCATCTGCCAGATTTCATTCCTCTGGGTACCCTTTGGGTTACATCCTACTGGTAATGGTGTCTGATTGTAGAAGGAAAAAGTAGGACATTTCTTTACAATTTCCTTGGCTTGTTGCCAGGTTATGGAAAAATCCTTTTTTAAACCTTTACTATTGACATGATGTTTCTTATGAAATTCTGAGGCCTCCAGCACATTTCCTATCAATAATTTATCAATATCATCATAACCTTGTGCTAGAGGGCCTGGCAGACCAGTATGGGATCGGATGTGAGTTATATATAAAGGATGACTGCTTTCCCTGATTGTATCTTGTAATTGAATAAATAGTGAAGTAAATTCTGAAGCATCAGGGATAAATTCTGCAGTCTCAATATGTAATACCACTCTTTCAGCATACTGAGAGTCAGTAACTATATTGAGAGGTTCTGAAAAATCCATTAATACCAACAGAATAGCATACAATTCCGATTTTTGAACTGAATTATAAGGACTTTGAACCACTTTACTTAAATTTTCTGATTTGTAACCTGCCTTTCCTTGTTTGTTGGCATCTGTATAAAATGTCTGAACTCCAGATATGGGTTCTTCACGTACAATTCAAGGCAAGATCCAATCAGCTCTCTTTATAAGATCAATTCTATTGCTTTTAGGATATTTGCTGTTAATTTCTCCCAAAAAATTACTTCAAGCTCTTTGCCAAGGTTCACTTTCTGTCCATAATTTTTCAATGTCCTCTTTAGTTAAAGGTACAACAATTTCTGCTGGGTCTATTCCTGCTAATTGACGAAGTCTCAATTTTCCTTTCAAAATTAAGTCAGAGATTTTTTCCACATAAGTTTTTAATTTTTTATTTGGTTTATTTGGTAAAAATATCCATTCCAATATAAAATCTTCTCTCTGCATTAATATTCCTGTAGGAGAATGCCTAGAAGGTAAAATAACCAAAATGCAATCCAGCTTTGGATCAATACGATCTACATGTCCTTCATGTACTTTTTTTTTTTCTACCAAGGCCAATTCTTTCTCAGCTTCAGGTGATAATTCTCTTGGACTATTTAAGTCCTTGTCACCTTCTAAGGTTTTGAACAAATTATTCAGTTCATCATTTTTTACCCCAACAATAGTTCGTAGATGAGAAATGTCCCCAAATAATCTTTGAAAGTCATTGAGAGTCTGTAGGCGATCTCTCCTAATTTGTACCTTTTGAGGTCTAATTTTTTGTAGCTCTATTTTATATACTAAATAATTAATAGAATCTCCTCTTTGTATCTTTTCAGGAGCAATTTGTAATCCCCAGCCAGGCAATATTTTCTTTACTTCTTCAAACATTCTTTCTAAAGTATCTGCATTTGAGTCAGCTAGTAAAATATCATCCATATAATGATAAATTATGGATTTAGGAATTTTTTTACGTATCACTTGCAAGGGCTGTTGTACAAAATATTGGCACAGGGTTGGACTATTCAACATTCCCTGTGGGAGGACTCTCCATTGAAATCTTCTAACTGGTTGAGAATTATTGTAAGTAGGCACCGTGAAAGCAAATCTTTCTCTGTCTTTTTCTTGTAGGGGTATTGAAAACAAACAGTCTTTTAAATCCATAACTATGAGAGGCCATCCTTTAGGTAACAGAGTAGGCAAAGGAATTCCAGATCGTAGAGAGCCCATTGGCTGAATTACTTTGTTAATTGCTCTAAGGTCTGTTACCATTCTCCATTTACCAGATTTCTTTTTACTAACAAATACAGGAGAATTCCATGGGCTAGTAGATTCTTCAATATGGTGAGCATTTAACTGTTCTTCTACCAGCTCTTCTAAAGCCTGGAGTTTCTCTGTTGTTAAAGGCCATTGATGAACCCATACAGGCTTGTCTGTTAACCATTTTAAAGGTAGAGCTGTTGGTGTCTTTGGAAGATCATCAGTTTTTATGCCCTGTTCTTGTATAATATCGATGGCTGGTGACCACTCAATAGAATAATACCTTCTAATATTTCTCTCAGAAACATGTGCTAGTTTATGATTTATTTCTGAGGTTGGAAGGATGTTAATCGGAGTATTCCATTGTTGTAACAAGTCTCGACCCTACAGGTTCATGGCTATATTAGCCACATATGGTTTTAATCTGCCTCTCTGTCCTTCTGGGCCTATACCTTCAAGCCATCTTGCACTCTGTTTAACTTGAGATAATGTTCCAATTCCTAACAGTTGAACATTTACCTCCTGAAGAGGCCAAGATGGATGCCAAAATTCTGGTGCAATTATGGTAATATCATCACCTGTGTCTACCAGACCAGACAACAAAACACCATGTTTTTTTTTTGTTAATTTTGGTCTTTGTTCATTTATAGAAGTTTGCCAAAAAAATTTCTTTATGGTCTCTCCTGAATTTTCTGTTCTCTCTGTCTCAGTTGTTCCATTACTCTGAGTAGCCTGGTTTATTCCAATAGGCATTTGGTAATTTAACTGCTCTGAGTAGGGGTCTCCTCTATGATTGCAGGAAAAGTCTGAACTGGATTCACTGTAGGGGCCTGCCTGAGGCCCCTCTGGGAGTTTCCCAAAGACTGAGGCAAAGTATTATCTTGTCTGTCCCTTGTTGATCTACATTCATGGGTCCAATGTCTTCCCTTACCACACCTTCTACATACTCCTGAAAGAAGGGGCATTCTGTTGCCATTGTTCCTTGAAGAAATATTGTTTCTAGAAGTGCCCTGTTTAATGTCCCTTTTCAAATGTCCTTGCTTTCCACATCCAAAACATCTAACATTCCTCAAACCTCTTGAAATTGCTTCTTCTACCCACATATTATCATGATCATGAGCCTCAACATTAACCGTGTCTCTAATCCAATCTTCCAAGGGTGCAGATCTCGCCTTTAACGGCCTGATTATTCTCTTGCATGCTTCATTTGCGTTCTCAAAAGCCAAAGATTCAATTATTATCTGGCTAGCTTCTGAATTTGGGACCATTCTCTTTACTGCTGAAGTCAGTCTTTGTAAGAAATCTGTGGAAGTTTCTTTTGGGCCCTGTATAACCTTTGTAAATGACTCAGTTTTCTTCCCTGGTTCCTCAACTCTCTCCCATGCATTCAAGGCTGCCATTTGACATAGAATTAGAGTTTGCATATCATATAAACATTGTGTTTGTACTGCAGCATATTGGCCTTCTCCAACAAGCTGATCCTGGAAGATTTGTATACCTCTATCACTACATTGTTTTGCTATGTTTTTAGCTTCCTGTTTGAACCACATTTGCCACTGGAGCTGTTGTCCGGGTTCCAGAACCACCTGTGCCAGCTCCCGCCAGTCCTGTGGTATAATTCTATTATAAGTTGACCAGGAGTTTAACATTTGTTTTACATATGGAGAATGCATGCCATAAGATACTATTGCTTCCTTAAACCTTCGTAAGTCTAACATTTCAACTGGAGTCCAAATATTTTGTGTAGTCATTTGACCAGGCTGCTGTTGTATGGTTACTGGATAAATTAAGGGTGATTGTGTGAAAACAGGCTTTCTTTCTGTAACCTTATAATCCAATCCTGAAACAACTTCACTGTTAATTTCTTCTGTCTGAATCTGAATTTCTCTATAATTCATTTTAACAGGTTTAACAGGTTTTCTGAAATTTTTATCCTGGCACTTAAATTGACCATCTTTTTAAATAGTAAAATAAGGATAAGAAGAATAATAATGTACATAATTCGATCAACATTAATCTTCTCATATAGTTGTTCCATTACCATACTGCCTAAAATTTCAAACAAAGCCCAATTTTCTTCCAATGTACACATAAAACCCATTTTTTTTTAATGTGGAAAAAATCTCTTTTAAATAGTTTCCTTTAAAATATCTGATATAAATGACTTACCAATTCTGTGTTGAACAGTAGAAATCTGAGGGAATTTCCAAACAGCTACCTAGCGTCTGAGGTGGGAATCCAGAGAGAGAGAGAGAGAGAGAGAGAGAAAGCGTAGCCACGTTCTGGCTAAAAGCTTGAATCCAACTGCTTCAATGTTCTGGTCTGAGCCGAGTCGAGCCTGGGCTCTGGCTTCCTTAAGCTCTGACCGACCACGTGCGCTGGCGTTTCAGCCAAAAGCAGCCTATCTGCAGTTGCGTGTAGCTACTGCAATTAGCGGTAGCTCCCGCAGGCCTGAGTTGTTTGTAGCACCGGCTTTTTAAGCAAGTAACTCCAGCTGCGGCTGTAATCACCCATAGCTAAGGTAGGTTGGGCCTGAGTCCTAAACTGAGCTAGGCCTGGGTTAGACCAGGGCTAAGCCGGAGCTAGGGAGCCAGGCCCGCCCAGGCGGGAAGCCGGACCCACTGACAAGGCAAGAGGTTTTTTAATGAATTCTTGCCACGTTGGGCCCCAATTGTAGATGTAACCAGCTTGTTAAATAAGAAACACAGAACCAATTGCAGAGTTAAAAACCACGAGGTCAGAGCAAAAGCGGAAAACCTTACCCTTCACTGCTTCTGTGGTTCCTCCTCTCTGCAAGAGACCTACTTCTGTGCGTCCTGTCTATTTAAAGACTTTCTGTTCTGTTTTCTCAATGGTTGTAAACCCAGCCACATGACCTCCTTGTCACTGCCTGTTTGTACAGACCTCCAGGTCGTCCATGGTTGGTATTGAGATTAAAGGCGTGTGTCTGCCATGCTGGCTGTGTCCTTGAACACACAGAGATCCGCCTAGCTCTGCCTCCCAAGTGCTGGGATTAAAGGCATGCCCCACTACTGCTTGGCTTCTGCTCTGGCTTGCTCTGACCTCAAGGCAACTTTATTGACATACAAATAAAATCACATTTCAATACAAATAAAATATCACTATAAGACCATTAAGTACATATGCAATTAAAAACTATGGTTCAGAAACTACAGTATAATTGATATTATCATGTCTCCTGCAGTACTAATAAGAATTCACAAATAGAGAGATCTGAATGAAGTTTCAATAAATCCTAAAGTAATTGCTAATACAAAAGGCCTGGTGAACTAAAGGTTCAATATTAAGTAAGCATCTTTAAAAAAATTAGAGGAGTTGTAGAGATGCCTCAGAGGATAACAAAACTTGTAAATCTTGTGGGGACTAGGTTAGGATCCCACTACCCACATGATGCCTTTAATCACCCATATCTCCATTTTCAAGGTGATCCAATGACCTCTTCTGGCCTCCAAATCATTGCATACCTGTGGTTCATAGACATATATGCAGGAAAAACACTTATACAAAAATAATAAAATAAAATATATTTAAATTTAGATGTATTAATTTTATTTTATATGTGAATACTTTAGGTGTGTTTGTGTATAATGTGTATACATGACTGGTCCCTGCATAGGTCAGAAGAAGGAATTAGATATACTAGAATTTGTGCTATGGATGATATGATATAAATCATGTGGATAACTGGTATCAAATCCAGGACTTTCACAAGAGAAACCAGGAACCTTAATGTTTGAGCCATCTCTCCAGATCCATAACATTGATCATCTTTAGTTAATATCTAAATTCCATTGAATTATTTTCAATCCAATAAAATGTTTCTAAGACTATCACTTCTTTTATCTATGGTTTCTTTTTTACTCTTGCTACTGGTTGAACTAACATGAGAAATGTGCATGCGAAGGGACATAGAACTTGTTCTTTAGGGGACAAGGAATCTCTTCAAAAGCAGAGGATACTATATCCCAGTATCAAAGTGAATCAATGAAGTGAAATCTCAATCCTGGCAAGCTTGAGTACAATTTAGTGATATTACAGAACCATGGCACTTAGTAACATCTCAGTAGTTCCAGAATAGAAGCAAAGTAGTTTGAAGCAACATTAGAAAACCCTCAAAAATATAGGACAAACAAATAATATTTTAGGTACATTTTTCTGTGTATGTAAGATGAAATTGTTGTTGCTGTTATACTTGTTGTTTGTCTTTGTCAAGAGAATGGCCATCATAAAACCTTTCTACTAGTAGAACAATGACATCCATTGATTTCTCCTTGACTCTTGACTGAGGACAGTATACTGAGAACAATTGAGATTTCTGTCATTGACTACCACTGGGCACTTATACAAAGTGTTGCTTTTAGTTCCAACTGGTATCAGGAAATATGTTATTGTGGACCAAGAGATAGAGCAGTGGGTAGAGATGCTTACTGAGCAAGCCTGACTAGCTGAGTTCAAGCTGCTCAAGTGAAGGTAGAAGAGAAAAACTGACTCCCCAGAATTCTCTGACCTCCACATCTATGTTATGGCAGGGCCATTCTTGCATCCTCACACACATGCACAAAATCATCATATTAATAAATACAAAATAGCAATAGAAATACTTCTTGTAATTTATTCTCAGCAATATCAGAAAAGCAACAGGGATGCTTCACAATAAGCCAATATAATATTAAAAATAGCAATGTGATTTCAGTTAAGGTTCATATTAATTTGTTAACAAAAGTAATGTGAAAATTTACATATGAGCAAAGTGTCAATGAGAATGGTACTGTCTATCTTTTATTTAGGGTACTAAAATAATATACCAAAGCAAGCATTTTCTTTGATTGGAATGCTGAACACACTTCATTTCTGTACTCACAGGTTAAGATAGTCAGTATTCATTTTTATTTCTTGTGAGTTATCTTCTTGGTTCACCTATGAATGCTCAGCTTGCCTTTTCTCTTCTTGAAAGGACACCAGGTTTATTAGAATATGGATGCATGCTTCTGTCCTCATGTAACCCTTACTATCTCCTCAAAAGTCTTTAAGAATTTGAGGGAATTTAGTCAATAGAAGTTTCTTATAACTTCATTTTTAGTATTGCAGGCAAAGTCTGAAATGAGCTACCTCAGAAGATTTAAAGACAGATAGAAAATAAGCATCTGTTTTAGCATAAATGAGGCTGAATTCAAACTGCTGTACTGACCAAGGACATCAAGATACTCTCAAACATTAGGTCAGTGTTGCATAACCCAGAAAAGAAGTTTCAGAATTGCTTGTGTACTTAACTGTGGGGGCATTTACCTTTCTGAGGACAGTTTGTTCCTGTAGGTCCATGTCAATGTGCTTTTAATCTGGAAATTAGTATCTGCTTAACTGGTAGTGAATCAGTCAAAAATAAGAGGAAACAAAGAAAAGAAATAGAGAAAGTCCTTGCTCTGAAAGAACTGAGTACTGCTTTGAGGTACACTAAAGGACATGACAATAGGCATACAATCTTAGAAACTGAAATCTTTCCACCCTCCCTTCAGGATGACTAGGGGGAGTAGCCTCAAAATTTCCTAGTTTAGCAAATGTTTTACAGTGAGTTCAATTCCTTCATTTTGTCCCGAACCACACTGTTTTATAGAGATAGCATCCTCATCTTCAGTTCTGGCTTGTGCTCTTTTCTGTTTCATCTAAAAATGTCTAATAATATGTATATCTCAAAAATATACAACTCAGAAGGTGAGCTATTAACAGTAAACACTACATATTACCTATTAGTCCTCTCTCTTTCTCTCTCTCTTTCCTTCATTCTCTGTAGAAAAGAGTGATATATCTTTCTAAAATAGATTTCCACTATGCAAATAAGTTCAATTCACCAAGGAGTATAATATCTATGGTTATGAGAATTAGTCATAAATTCATAGTACTTGATATCAATATAGAATGTCAGAGAAAAACTGAGAGACACATTTTAAAAATGCATCTATGTTTAAGTGTGTGTGTGTATGCTGTGTTCTACATAATTGAGTGTGACAGTACAAATGTGTCATGGTGCATGTGTAGAGGTCAGAGGACAACTTCTAGGTTTTGGTCCTCACCATCCACCTTTTTGATTCTGGGCAACCTTCTTGTTTCTACTACTGATTTATATTCTCTATGCTAACCAAAAGGGAATTTCTTGTGGATTCTCTTGTCTCTCCCATCTAAAATTAGATGTGATGGGACTATAGAGGTATGCTACTATATCTGGGTTTTAAAAGCATTCTGGGTGTTCAAACTCATCTTATTAGGCTTCCACTAGAAGGACTTTCTCACCTAAGCTATTTACCAACTACAAAAGAAAATTTTACAGAAAAAGAAGTTAGAAATTTTCCCTAGAATATTAATTTAACAGGCAAACTAAAACCAATACATACACACATCATTGAATACAACAATAAGCTGGAAAAAATGAACTTATATAGACTAATATGTTTAAACTATAAATAGAATTATGTTATTGTTTTTTGCAAAATCTATCTTCTCCTTATATTAATTAGTTAAACTTTATTTAGATTTATTCATTTTATGTGTGTGAGAGTTTTATTTCCATGTAAGTATGTGTGTAGCTGGAGTTTTCTCCAATCTTGCCTAGCCCATGGTCAGGACAAATCTCTCTCCCCCACCAGTCCCACAGTTGCTCAGACCCAACCAAGTAAACACACAAAGACTTCTATTACTTATAAACTGTATGGCCTTGGCAGGCTTCTTGCTAACTATTTTTATATCTTAAATCAACCTATTTCTATTAATCTATAAGTTGTCATGTGGCTTGTGACTTACTAGGATCTTAACATCTTCTCGTAAGAGTGGCTGGCAGCATCTCTCTGCCTGAGCTTCCCACTTCCCAGAATTTTCTTCTCTGCCTGTCCCACCTATACTTCCTGCCTGGCTACTGGCCAATCAGCATTTTATTTATATAGAGTGATATCCACAGCATATGTGTACCATGCTTTTGGTGCCTACACAAGTCAAATATTGTATGAATTTCCTGGAACAAGAGTTATGGATTGCTTTGAGAAACTCTATGGGTTCTGGAAAACAAACCTGGGTCCAAAAGAAGAGGACCAATGCTCTTAACCATTGACCCATGTTCCCAGCATCTCTACACCAAATTTTAAAATGCCAGGTTCAATTTCCTGGAACAAACTGAGCAGGGGTGGCACATACCTATGATCCCAGGACTCAAGAGGCAGATCTCTGTGAGATCAATGTCGGCCTGATATATGGAGTGAGTCCCAGGAGGAATCCAAAGCTACACAGAGAAAACTTGTCTTAAAAAAACAAGTGCAAAAACAGAAACAAACTAACAAAAATTCCATAGAACTAGAAGAAAATAAAAATACAATTCACATTTACACTGTCCAATCTTCTTGGATATATTGTTTTACAAAGAAATTTCTCTGTGCTTACATTAAAATGTCAGAAAGAGTACAAATAAATAACACAATGATGCAACTTAAAACTTTAGAAAAATAAGAACAAACAAAATACAAACCCCTTTACCAAGAAATAAAATTCAGAGCATAAATCAACAAAATTGAAGAAAACAATATAAAGAATATGCAAATCTAAGAGCTAGGTCTTTGAAACTATAAACAAGATTGACAGACCACTGGCACAATTCTCCAAAACATAGTGAGGTCCAACATTAAGAGGATCAGGAATGAACATGGAAGCACAAAAATGGAATCCAAAGGATTCCAGAATATCATCAAGGAATAGTTTTTAAAACCTTAACTCTATAAGTTAGAAAACTTAAAAGAGATGGATGAATTTATAGATTCAGCTGGACTACTAAAATTAAAGCAAGAATAATTCAACAACTTAGACAGACCCATAACCAATGAAGAGATTGAAGTAATAATAAAAAGCCTTCCATGTGAAAAGAGATGTAGAGACAGATTGAGTAAGAGCAGAATTCTACCAGACTTTCAAAGAAGACCTCAAGTTAATCCTTTTATACTACTCACAAACAGTATAAATGGAAGGAATGTTACCAAACATCTTTCTACAAAGCCAGTTTCACTGTCATACCCAAGCCAGGTAAAGACGAAACAAAGAAATCTACAGATCAACACCCATCATAAATGTACACTCAATAATGCTCAATAAAATGCCTGTAAACAGAATACACACGTAGATATTGTGCTCAAAGTACTAGTTGGAACAGTAAGAAAAGAGAAGGAATATAAAAGGATACAAATAGGAAAAGGAGTCAAACTGTACTTATTTGCAGATTACATATACATTGGAAATCCATATAATTATACCAGAAAACTTCTAGAAACAAGAATTCCATCAGTATGATATAGTACAGAATCAACTACATTTTTCTTCATCTAACTTGGTCCTTTAAAAAGAAGGCAAACTTGCAGATTGCCTTGAATTACTAAAAATAAGAATGTTCACACTTGTTGCAACAGTTCTTAAATAAGAGCTGCAAAGCTACTCTTGATAACTTATTTAAATTAATTCACATGGGTATTCTGTTAAGAAAAATACACAGAAAATTAAAATACTTATTATAAGGATCAAAGTTCATAAAAAAAAATACCTAAAACCCTAAGGGAATTTGTGGAAGAAATTAATTCCAGGCAAGGTTTCCACAAGGCAACTTCACAGCTGACATTATGGCTGCTCTACTTCAGTGCACAGAATTATTTTTATACTCCACTCAGGCAGAGTTGAAATCATGAGCTACATTGAGTCAAGAGATCAATACCTTAGACCTTAAGTTCCTATCTGTAACAATTTATCCTTTTGCCCATGTTTTATTATTTGAAAGCCATCTTCTATCATTTTGTTTAATTTTAGCAAAACCATCCCACTGACATTTAAATATGCCTACTTCCTCACTTCCACTACTTCCTCTTATCTAAGTTGATTAGGCACTTGATCTTTCTGTATGAATATATACATATACATATATACATATACACACACACACACACACACACACACACACGTGTGTGTGTGTGTGTGTGTGTGTGTGTATGTATAATATGCATCTAACAACCAGACTAATTCTCTGCATTGATGTTGATGCTTAGAGCTCTTATGTTTACAACTGAATTCTTTGAGAGATTACCCATCATCTCTCTTAGCAAATAAGCTTTTATTTCAATTAGAACAAAGTAAGATCATTGGGAATATCCCTCATGGATTTCTTATCTTAATATATTTAAACATAGAATCCAATGGGTCATAACTGTTATCTCTCCCTCCTGTTTGAATGTGTGGCAAGTGTCTGTGTTCTTGACCTTATACCCTCATGACTTATCACCCCTTTTTATATGGCCTATAGGATAACAACCTTACTTCTTCATTAATTTTCCTATCTTTTGATTTCATCCTTGCTCTTTCTTTCTCTGTGTTATTAACCAAGATACTAAGTTGTTTTTACCTTAAAAGTGAAAGGAAACCAAAAATCTTAAGAATTTTCCGTTGTCATCTAAGATCTTATCTGATTTGTTGATCCTGATTTTAGATTGTATCAGTGTAACTGACAGTGGGAAATTATCTCCTTAGTATATGTGATTAATTCTTCCATCAAAGAACAGCTTCTTTAAAAAAATGAATTTGGTACTTTTCCGTCTTACTTTTCTTTCACTTACACTTAATAATTTTACTCTTCTCTAGCCAAAACAAGAAGTTTCTCCAATGTTAAAATAGGGATTGACATCCCTGCCATAATTATCCTTTCAATCATGAAATACATTACCATACATCAAAGGTATTGTAGTTTTGTGGGTTTTTTCTTTTTAACTTAACATAGACACTTTGTTTCCATAACCTGTTTCAGCTAGATTTTTGCTAGGTTCAGCTCAATTCCAGATTGAACATATAATATCTTATGCTTCTTATCTTGGCCCAGCTTTCATATTAGTAACTATAAGTTGTTGAGCTTATACAATACCATCTAAGTAATATTTCACTGAAATCAGTCTGAATTAATTTTGTTCTGTTGTTATTGGTGCTTTTTTTGTTTTTTAATTATTTCTATTGTTTTTTGAGATCATAATTACATAATTTACTATTTTCATCCTCTCCCTCCAAATCTGCCAATATACCACTCCATGTTCCCTTCCAAATTTGGGGCTTCTTGTTTATTATTATTATTTTTGTTGTTATTTTGAAAATAGATTTTTCTAGTGTAACAAATTCCAACCACAGCTACTTCTCCCCCCATTCCTCATATTCCACATAACCTCTCCTTTCCCCCAGATCCATTCCTTCTCTATTCCCTTTTCAGAAAAGAGTAGGCTTTGAGAAGACCAAAGACAAAACAAGATAAAATAAAACAAAGCAAAAGCACTCATTTAAAAGCTAGACAAGGCAACCCAGTAGGGGGAAAGGGGTCCTAAGAGAAGGCAAAGGAGTCCAAGATACATCTGTTCCCACTGTTAGGAGTCCCATAAAAACAACAATGTGACAGAGGACCTGGTGCAAACTCATGCAGCCTTATGCTTAATACTCCAGTCTCTTTGAGCCCAAGTGAGCCATGTTGGTCATGTTCTCATGATGTCCTCCATCCTCCTAGATTCTTACAATCTCCCCCCTCCTGGGTCTTCCCCGATCTCCATGGGACCCAGGGGAGACCTGCAATATAGACTCTCTGTCCACATAATAACTGGAAGCGGTTCTATGTGTACTCTCCCATCTGCTGCTGGAAGAAGCTTCTCTGATAATGACTAGAGAAAGCACTCATATGTGAGTGTAGAAGAATATCATTAGAACATATTTCTTTTTCCTTCCTTTCCTCTTTTTCCTTCCTTCCTTCCTTTACCTCTCCTTCCTGCCCTCCTTCCATCCTTCCCACCTCCTCCTCTTCCTCCTCCTCCTCCTCTCCCTCCTCCTCTTCTTCCTCCTCCTCCTCCTTCTTCTTCTCTCTCTCTCTCTCTCTCTCTCTCTCTCTCTCTCTCTCTCTCTCTCTCTCTCTCTCTCTCTCTCTCTCTCTCTCTCTCTCAGCCTCCACAATGATGATGCCACATGGACTACTGTAAAGCCATTAGTGCCATGGAAAGATCAACTTTGGATTACAAACTGTTTAGGACAATTTTGAGATGGCTAGCTGAGATGATCAAGCCTGACAGACTATCTGAACAAGGACTTGAAACAAGGCCTTCACTTTCTCACTATGCAGCAGCAGGGCAAATGATACAGGACTTGACAATTAACCCAAAATTTTTCTTTTCAGGATCTCCTAAAGATGGAAGTAATTTTAAGAAAACGACACCCACATCCCCAAAAGGTGGGATGGGAAGTTTTTGGTCGTTTAATGAGTTTTGGATATTGTCATGGTTTATGATGATTGGTTACAAGTTGTTAATTGTTAATCGTCAGGAAAAAAGCTGAACATGAAGATTAGATTCAGAGGTTTTGTTTAAAAACGAAAAGGAAAAAGGAGAATATAGATACAAGGTAGATCACTGAATTTACTCTGAGAAAAAAGATGAAGAAATAATAGGATAAATGGGTAGATCACTGAATCTACTCTAAAAAGAAAGACATAAAAATGACAAAAGGTGGATTACTGAATCTGTTATGAAAAGAAAAATACTTTTAAAAAGGAACTACTTGTTTTAAACAGGATAAGTAATGAAAATTTTTGTCTGAGTTTATCAAATGTTACTCGACTGGACATTGTTATATATAATGGAGTTTTTCGCCTGAATTTGTCAAATGTTAATGGACTAGACATCATTAATGTAATTCTTGACTGTATATATTGTATATACTTATTGGATAGTTTTTCTTGTATTAGTTATAAGCTTTTTTAAATTTTAGACAAAAACGGGAAATGTGGTGGGTATTGTGTTCCCTGAAATATTGTGTGTTCCCCAAAATAAACATATCTGGGGTCAGAGAACAGACAGTCACTAGAACAGAGCCAGAAATGGTGGCTAGAAAATGGGAAGAGTAAGCCATAACAGAAGTTGGGCGGTGGTGGTACACACCTTTAATCCCAGCACTTGGGAGGCAGAGCTAGCCAGATCTCTGAGTTCAAGGCCACTTTAGAAACAGCTAAGCATGGTGACCCACGCCTTTAATCCCAGAAACCCAACCTTTAATCCCAAGGAGTGGGAGCAGAAAGAGAAAAGTATATAAGGTGTGAAGACCAGGAATTAGAGGAGGAAAAAAGCATGTAGTTAGTTAAGCATTTGGTTGGTTAAGTGTTCAGGCTTTGGAGCAACACACTTCAGCTGAGATTCATGTGGAGGAGGACTCAGAAGCTTCCAGCCTGAGGAAACAGGATCACCTGAGGAACTAGCAAGGTGAGATAGCTGTGGCTTGTTCTGCTTCTCTGATCTTCCAGCAATCACCCCAATAACTGGCCTCAGGTTTGTTCTTATTAATAAGAACTCTTTGAGATTCATGCTACAGTCTGTGTCTTGCAAAGAAATTTTTTTTTGATGAATGGTGATAACTTTACTTATCTATAGATCTAAGAACAGATCTATATACTTATCTTAGATCTAAGATCTAAGATTTAGAGTGTGGTTATAGATTATGCTGGTTTAGTAAACTGGGTTTTAAGTTTTCCTCCTGGATCCATGATTTCATTAACCACAGATAGTTGTCTAGGTTTTTAATACTACACATGGTTTGCATCTTGTTGGGAAATTTTTAAGCCCAAATAGATAGCAATTGGTTACCACCAAGGTATGATGCTACATTATTGTCTTGACAGGTCTAATACTAAAACCTTAGATAGCATGATGTTTAAAATTGTAAGTGGGTAATCCTTATAATATTTTTGTTCAGCTTCATTTCTACGCCTGTGTTTATATCTCTGTCATGTGATATTATAATTATATTATAATTGTCTACCTTTTGACTTTCTTTCTCTCTCTCTCTCTCTCTCTCTCTCTCTCTCTCTTTAATTAAGGAATTCTACATAAGCAAGAAAGTTGTGCAGCATGATCTTCTTAAGGCACTGTAGGCTTAGGATCCATCCCTGGTGCATGAGCTGGCTTTTTGGAGCCCACTACCTAAGGTGGGACACCTTGCACAGCCTTGAGGCTGGAGGAGGGGCTTGGACCTGCCTATACCAGGCTCTGCAGACTCCCTATGGGAGACCTTGCCTTGTTGGAGGAGGTAATGTGCCTGGGTTGGAGGGAAATATGGGAGGAAAGAGGGACCTGTGATTGGTATGTAAAATCCTTGTACGTTTTGTCTCTATATATGATTAGATTCTATCCTTAATGTTATTGTTTTGAATCTTTCATTTTTTTTTTCATTTTGGATGTGTAATATCTCTATTTTGTTCATATTTTAGATGATCTAGAATAAATAACTCAAGCAAATAACTCAGCTCAGATGTTTTTCTTTCTACAGTTTATAATATAGTCTAAGTAAGGAAAATATTTTCCTGCCTTTCCATGACAGTGAATATTGTATGAACTCATTGACCCTAACATTCTGAACATTTAATGACTAGACGGGATGCTTGTGTCCTCACTTTGAAAAAATATATTTAAATTTCTGAGTCTGGGTTACCTCACTCATTATGCTATTTTCTAGTTCCATCCATTTGACTGCCAACTTCTTGAAATAATTGTTTTTTTTTTAAGCAGAGTAGTATTCCATTGTGTATATGTGCCACATTTTCTTTATCCATTCTTCAGTTGAGGGGAATCTAGGTTGCTTCCAGGTTCTTGCTAGTATGAATAGTACTGATATGAACATAGGTGAACATGTGTCCTTGTGGTAAGATTGAGCATTCCTTGGGTATATGCCCAAGAGTAGTGTAGCTGGGTCTTGAGGAAGACTTGTTCCCAATTTTCCAAGAAACCACCATACTGAGTGGCTGTACAAGTTTGCATTCCCATTAACAGTGGAGGACTGTTCCCCTTGCTCCACATCCTCTCCAGCATAAGCTGTCTTCAGTGTTTTTGATCTTAGCCATTCTGACAGGTGTGTACTCACTCAAAGTGAACACCAGATTTGAGGGACGGGACGGCCAGACTGCAACTCACAGCTCCAGAGAGGCTGTTAGGTAGCAGCTAGGAGGGACACATGGATGACCCAGAGAAGAAGTGGATGAGAACTACATGAGCAGACTGGGTGTGGTGGGTGGCAGAGGGTGAGGAGTGGGGGATGAGAATATAGGGAAATGGGAGGGTCTAGCTGGAACAGAGAAAGAGTGGGAGAACATGGAGGGAGTAACCATGATAGATGAAGACTTCATGGGAAAAGTAAGAGACAGGGTGCTGGGGAGGCTCTCAGGAACCCACAAGGATGACACCACCTTGGACTGATGGCAGTGGTTCAGAGGGTGCCTGGACAGGTTTACTCTGGTGATTGGTCTAGCAAATGTCCTAACTATCACTATTGAGCCTTTGTCCAGAGACTTATGGAAACAGATGGAGAGGTCCATGGCCAGGCACCAGGCTGAGTTCTGGGAATGGATGAGAGAGAGGAGGGATTCTGCAGGTGAGGAATGTTGAGATCATGACAGGAAGAAGTGCAGAGATGACCGGCCACACTCGTGGAGGCCCATGAACTGTAGACTAGGGGCTGTGCAGCCCCCACAGGACTGGACTAGGCCCTCTGGATATGGCTCTAACTGTTTGGGGAACACCCAGACACGGGGAACAGGAACTGTCCCTGGTGCATGGGCAGGCTTCTGGGAATCCAGTGCTTGAGTATGGTGCCTTGCACAGCCTTGGAACAGTAGGAAGGGACTTGGACCTGCCTAGACTCAGTGAGCCTGGGGCTATTCTGATTCCCCATGGGAGATCTTGATTTGAGGGATGTGGGGATGTGGGGAGGCTTGGGAGGGAGGGCTGGGAGATGAGAGGATGGAGGAACTGGGATCTGTGGGTAATACATAGAGTGACTAGAAAATTTCTTAATGAAAAATATATATATTTATAAATTTTTCTTTTTTTATAAAAGAATTTTTTAATATTATTATATTTGTGTTTTAATTTTACACATCAGCCATGGGTTCCCCTGTCCTCCCCCCTCCAACCCCCACCTCCACCTTCCCCCCATCCCCTCCCTTCCATTCCCATCTCCTCCAGGGTCAAGACTCCCCTGGGGATTCATTTAAACCTGGTGGATTCAGTACAGGCAGGTCTAGTCCCCTCCTTCCAGGCTGAGCAAAGTGTCCCTGTGTAAGCCCAAGGTTCCAAACAGCCAGCTCATGCTCTAAGGACAGGTCCCAGTCCCACAGCCTGGATGCCTCCCAAACAGTTCAAGCTATTCAATTGTCTCACTTATCCAGAGGGCCTGATCGAGCTGGGGGCTCCACAGCCTTTGGTTCATAATTCATGTGCTTCCATTTGTTTGGCTATTTGTTCCTGTGCTTTTTGCAATCTTGGTCTCAACAGTTCACAATCTTACAGTCCCTCCTCTTTCCCAACAATTGGATACGTGGAGCTCCACCTGGGGCCAGGCTGAGGATCTCTGCATCCACTTCCATCAGTTATTGGATGAGAGTTCCAGCAGGACTGTTAGGGTGTTTGGCCATCTGATCACCAGACTAGGTCAGATCAGGCTTTCTCTCGACCATTGCCAGCAGTCTACAGAGGATGTATCATTGTGGATTTCTAGGGACCTCTCCAGCACTCTGCCTATTCCTGTTCTCATGTGGTCTTTTATTCATTGTTCTCCCTTTCTGTTCTTGATCCATCTGGGATCTCCTGCTCCGGTAAGCTTTCTTTCCCTCAAATCTTGCCCTTCATTACTTCCACTGTCATCCAGGTTGTTCATGTAGATCTCATCCATTTCACTGTCACTGGGTGATACCTGTGTCTTTCCTAGGGTCCCATTTTCTAGGTAGCCTCCCTGGAGTTATGTAGCAGTCTAGTCATCTTTGTTTTACATCTAGTATCCTCCTATGTGTGAATACACACCATGTTTGTCCTTCTGAGTCTGGGTTACCTCACTCAGGATGATTTTTTCTAGATCCATCCATTTGCCTGCAAACCTCATTATGTCATTGTTTTTCTCTGTTGAGTAGTACTCCATTGTGTATATGTACCATATTTTCTTTATCCATTCTTCAGTTGAAGGGCATCTAGGTTGTTTCCAGGTTCTGGCTATTACAAACAAAGCTGATACAAACATAGCTGAGCAAATGCCCTTGTGGTATGATTGAGCATTCCTTGGGTATATGCCCAAGAGTGCTACAGCTGGTTCTTGGGGGAGATGGATTCCCAATTTTCTAAGGAAGTGCCATATTGATTTGCAAAGTGGCTGTGCAAGCTTGTATTCCTACCAGCAGTGGAGGAGAGTTCCCCTTGTTCCACATCCTCTCTAGCATAAGCTTTCTTTTGTGTTTTTGATCTTAGCCATTCTGACAGGTGTCAGAGTCATTTTGATTTTCATTTCCCGGGTAATTAAGGATGTTGAGCAATTCCTTAAATGTCTTTCAGCCATTTGAACTTCCTCTGTTCAGAATGTCCTTAAATGGTGATGGAGGTCCCTCAGAACTTCTGAACACTAAACATGACCTGAGAGTTACTTTAGTTTGAACTATATATTGCTTACCACCATAGCATTGCTATGACCTATTCTGTGTCTCCATTCTAGAGCTGAAAACTCATAAATGGAAATAAATGTTAAACAAATTTCAGCAAGTTATTGAATTTTTGATTGAAATTTCAAACCCAAGACTTTTAGCACCATATCAGGATTTCCTAGTTCTGTGACTTATTGATTTTATGAGAGAAAAAAATTACCTAAAGAGATTAAATTCTTGAAGTTGAAAGAAATGTACAAACTTTAGTTTCACTTTCAACTGAAAATTTTTATTTATTTTTAATATTACTTTAAAAATGATTTCATACTTGAGTATTGTATTAACTTCATTTCAACCCATCATTCTCTACCCTCCAACTCTCCTTATTTCTTGCTACTGACTCTTGAATTGTGACTCTTCTAAATATGAGATGAGCACTTTGTATTGGATAATCTATCAAGGTACACTATTTAGTGTCTTCCTATCAGGGTATTTGCTATATAGTGTATTCCTATCAGCATACTCCCTTTATAGTGTATTCCTATCAGGAAACCCTATATAGTGTCTTCCTATAAGGAAACCCTATAGAGTGTCTTCCTATCAGCATACTCCATGTATAGTGTCTTCCTATCAGGGTGCTCCCTATATAGTGTCTTCCTATCAGGGTGCTCCCTAGATGAACTAATTCCATTTCTCTCAGCAGCCATTGAGTGCTTGTCACACTTCATCTAAGGTGGAGTCTTGTGAGATTTTTCCCTATTCACATTGACATGTTGTCTTGTTTGTGCAACTAGAGGTTGAGACTTTATAACATTGATTGCATTATATCAAATTCAGCACTCAATAAACCCAATAAATGCCTGATATTACCACTGAATTTTCCTAAAGTGAAACATATTATTAGTAGACATTTGGTGTCACTATATGATAAAATCATCAAACATATACAGTCATATTGGACTAAATGTATGGAGAACAAAGTTTGAGCCAACTGAAGCAATGCTACAGTTTGAATTGTGTTTGTCGATATTCACTATTTTGAGCTATAATTAAGAAAGATTATTAATCTTTTCAATTTTATTACCCTTTAAAATGAATACTAACTCTTACAGAATCCTTCCCAGGATGATATCTCAAAAGGCAATCACCATGGTAATCTGCTAAATCTTAAAAACATTTTCTTCTGTTAAAATTTGTGCATCTTTTTAGTCTTAAAATACTTTCAGTGTCGTTCTTTACCACCTTAAAAAGAGGTGTATCTCAGAACAATCGACTGTTTCCTTCCAAAATGCCCTTTATATGAAGTTCTTAAGATGAGAGGAAGGTGGCTTCTAAGGAAATGTGTTATGCATTTTCAATAAGGTTTTAAATGAATAACTTCAGATTGAAAGGTTTGAATAAAAGGGTGACCCTTAAAAGAAATTGGAATACAGAAACATTCACTTTTTTTCTAAGAAAAGACACATATTAGATAACCTATATGATATATAGTCAGTAAATATAGCTAACACATTATTGTAATTCAATTAAGAAAATACTTCATACTATAATTATCATGTGATAGTTAAATAGTTTCTGAAAGAGAATGAGTGCGTTTCTATGCATTTTATATGATTAAGATTCTTTGTTGTCTCTACTCACTGTTCTGTGAACTTTCTGAAATACTTTGTAATATGTGTGCCTGGCAAACAAGTCACATTTTCCACTAAATATGTTACTGCAGCCATTGGTCATATGCATATTTTCTATTTCATTTTGATATATGAAAGTACAAAATACACAAAAATGCAAAACATGCTTTTAGTTATACATCCTTTAGGTTTTTTTTTTCTTCCAACTCTTAACTGGTTATTTCTTGAATAGAACTTAGACATGTATTCTTATCCCAATGTTAAATACAGTTTGTCAATTCATATTTATTAAAAGTTTATGAAATTATAACAAAAATCATGTAATATTGCATCATAATTAGTAATTTAAAGATACAAATAAAATAATTTTATAATAAAATAAAAACATTATTATTTTACAGCCATAAATCAGTAGTCTGTCTTATATATATAGTTCAGAAAATAATATGATTTGAAAATTGTATCTGTATAAAATTTTCACATACTTGTTTCCTATTTGATAATCTTATGAAGTGTTTAGAAAAATCATCATTACAATGATTTTTAATGTCCTCTTTTCAATTTAAATTTGCTACATAGTATAGTATTATAAGAGGGTTGATATTGTAATGTTAATCTGCTGTCTTTTTACTTCATTTTATTAATGTTATGCTAACAGACCTGAATAAACTGATCAACTTGTTTCTTTTTATTCTTTTTTTGTTTTGCCTACAGAAAATAATTTAAGGGCATAGAATATCTTTAAAATGACAACCTTTTCTCTAAGGAAGCACTTGGTACCTTTTCATATATTCTTGAGAAAACATCATTACCAATGTCATGTTAATATTTATGAATTATGATAATTTGGTTAAAATACATGTTAAAAGAATACCAACTCTTTGCTCTCCATTAAAAATGTAATAAGATGCATATTTCTGAGCTGTATAAACAGAATGTCATAAGGACATGTCATGGGGAATAAGAAAACCTCAGACATAAAAAGCAGGCTTGGCACCTAGACATATTAGGCAATTTGAACCACAGATGAAAGTATTATATGACTATGAATCTTTGGTCACAGGAATTGGAGTGTGTCTAGCAATACAATACCCCACTTCAATAAGAAGCAATTCTTACAAAACTTCAGTTCCTATAGGCATCATAAAGACCTCTTTTGTATTTTCTCTCACTATGTGTGTAGCAGTCTGAATAGTAGTTCTCAAACACTAGCAGTTCCTCATATAGAAGTTCAGCTGACCCCAGCTTAGGCTACTAGCAATAGTTGAGAGGGTACCTGAACTGGTATACCTTGGTAATCAGATTGATGAATACCCTAACTGTCATCACAGAGCCTTCACCTAGGAACTGATGGAAGCAGATGCAGAGATCCACAGCCAGATACCAGGCAAAGCTCCAAGAGTCCAGTCAAAGAGAAAGAGGAGGGATTCTATGAGCAAGGGCATCAAGATCATGATGGGGAAACCTACAAAGACAATCATACCAAACTAGTGGGAGACTCCATGGGACTGGACTAGGCCCTCTACATAG